>NC_135078.1:29765000-29935850 GCF_051107435.1 Chaetodon auriga | reverse complement strand
ATACTTACCGTTCTGGATGATTTAGGAACATTGTATACTATTCATTTGAATGGAAAGACATGATGTGAGGAAATGTACATTTACTTACCTGTTTGAATTGAATCCTGGGACATCGTTGTTGAGGAGGATTACTCCATTGTTCTGTTCTACGTATCTGTTTTGTGATGATGTCATTGTACGGAACTGATACTTACCTCTTTAAATCGTCTCATTTTGGATTTAAATCCCCACTGGCTTGAATCTGCCTTAAATACTGTACTGTCTGGATCTATGTAATTGATGTTTTAACGGTTGTTTTTTTCAATACTTACGAAAATGTGTGTCGCGTTACGACGCTGTTCTCCATTTTGGACATTTAATACTTATTGTTGTAATTCTTAAGGTCACCAGAGGTTGGCGCTCTAACTTCCGTTTCCTTCCGCTTGACGCAAGTTACGTCAACTCGGCGGCAACATTTGAAATTTGAACGCTCAGTTTGAATGAATCACTGCTGATCACAAACGGAGACGCAAGTGTAGGAAGTAGAGCGCTGACACTCAAATTTTCTTTATTGTTATTTTCCTTTTAAGAAAGTAAGCCTGAAGAAGGTCCATACAGGACCGAAACGTCGCTTTGTTAGTGATTTTTTTCACGAATTATTTAATAAATCTCGAGTGTCAACGTAAGAAAAGTGAGTCTTGTTGTCACTTCACGAGTGTGGATTTTATCTTTTCCATCACATATCAGTGATTTTTTCAACACATTTTTAACGTGACACACACTTCGCCGGCTACGAGATGTATGACCGGTATGATGACGGCAGCTGGACCCGGGTAAGCTACCACAGGGGCCGCCTGCAGAGACGGGAGGAGCAGCCACGGAGCTCCAATCGTTCACCGAGAGGCGCTTCGTACTATCCCGGCCATGAACGACAGCATCCACCGGTGAGACCATCATACGCCTCCGTCACTAGGGGCTATTCCCGGCCACAGGCTGACCACTCGACTCGCCCCGCTTACCGCAGCGGACCCGGAGATCGCCGCGCACCGGCTCCGACCCAGCCCTACGCCCAGCACCGCCAGCCTGCCACCCGCGGCTACAACGGCAACAATTACCGACCACAGCGACCACAGCAGCCCCCCCTTAGAGCCAGCGGCCGCCGTGATGCCCCGCCACGCAACACGGTCCAGTCACAGGACCCGGACTTCACAGCCAAGGTCCGTATCCTGCATAAAATCATTAAATCTGCCCATCACTACAGAAATGTGTCGGGGACTGAGCCACCCCCCATAATCCGAAAAACAACCCAGAATCTGGCGAACTTTATTAAACCTGCATCCCCTAACAGCACCACTCAAACGCTGTTAGAGGGAAATGCAAAAAACTGGGAATTCTCTGCTATTTTAATATTACGGCAACACTATGAGGATTCTGTTGAAAAAGAGATCCAGAAACTGGCAGACTTTCCTGACCCCGACTGGCGGGGTCCTTTCCAAGTTGCTACAGTCTGGGCTCGAAGAAATCTCGGCCGCAGACTCAGACAGGAGACACTGCAGGATGCGGAGAATTTCCTCTCCTCCAACTTCTCCATGGAGACCTCCTCGTCTACATCCTCCTCGCAGACCAGCTCACAGACTCGTTCCAGAGCCCCCCCAGCGGAGACCCTCCTCCCCGCCCCTCCACCAGCGGCTACGCGCAACATCAGCACCGGGACGCGCGCGACCGCAGAGATGGCAACTGCAACGGACTCACCTGTGCCTTCTCCTCCTCCTTCTCCTCGGGCCAAAATGACATCGGCCTCCACCATGACGGACCAGAGGGGAGGAGACTGGTCTCCCTTCCTCCCTGAAGCTGCAGAGGAGCATCTTCCTCCCTCTCCTCCTCCCCCCCTTCTCTCTCCCTCCCCCTCCCTTCCCCTCTCCTCTCCCCCCCATACCTCCTCCCCCATCCCCCCTACCCCTACCCCCTCACCCCCTCCCCCTTCCTCACCCACCCCCTCTCCTCCCCCTCCCCTTCCTATCCATCCCTTTTTCACAGCTTCCAGACTGAGGCAATCCTCCCAGGGGGCGCTGCTGCCTCCCAAACCCCAGCGGCAGCCCAAGACAAGCAGCACGAGAGATGAGGAGGACACCGGGGAGCCAAAACCGGCCCCTCCAGCCCCCTCCTCCTCTCCCTCCAACCCCACCGAGTTCCTGGAGGACCAGGAACTCCAGCAGCTGCTGGAGGAGGAACTCAGAGCCTGTACACCCAAGCCGGGTGCCAGCTCTGATTTCCTGATGCCTAGGCTCACACCTATGGGCCCCCCCCGACCACAGACATTGTCATCCTCCTCTTCACTCACCTCTTTGGTTCCAGGTGAAATCCACCAGCACACTCCAGCTCCAGAGGGAATCACCACTGCCACACATCCAGTGGAGACCACAAAAGAACTAACACCACAAACTTCTCCTCCTCACACACCCACATACAAACCCACCAGACACATCAACACCAATAAAAAACTCACAGAATGGGGACTGTGTGTGAAACAAAAATATTTAATCATTGGTGACTCTAATGTGGCAAGATTCCCTCCGTTCCAGATCTCTGACTTGCAGGTGGACAGTTATCCCGGGGCTTCTTTCCACCACGCAGAGGCTCTTCTGCACAGGGCAGTATGCACCACCGAAGTGGAGCTGGTCATACTCGCCTTTGGACTGAACAGCAGGAAGCAGAAGCCTCGGGATGGGACCTGCAAGCAGCTCCTGAAAGCTGTGAAGATGGCTCACATCAGGTTCCCGGAGGCTACGGTCTGGGTCCCACTAATCAACTGTTCTCCCAGCCTCTCGCACAGAGAACAAGAGAACATACAGGTACTAAACAATTTTATTATGAAAACGTGTACTTTCATCCCTAAATTACCTGTTAAAGACTTCAGCACTGAGTCGGATGGGATCCACTGGACCCACTCCACAGCCTGCAAGATGTTCGAACATTGGGGTCAGCAGGTAAACTAGAAGTCCCCAGAAGCCTGATTTCTCAGGAGGGGCACAAGAATGTCATGGTGTTAGCTCAGGAAACTAAACTAACCCAGCCCCAACTTTCCTTGTTGAATAGGGGCCTAAATTTCATACCTACTAAGGGCAGCAATCACCAAATTAAATCACAAACTAGATTGGATTTATATCATTACCACAGGAGACTAAAACTTCTAGCCTATTATGGGGAAGAAGAAAATCTACAAAAACAACCCTTTACTCCAAATTCCAATTGGACTCCTCCAGATGCTAGGATACCCACCTATTTAAATAATCTAATTAAATTAGATTTGGATTATTTTTACAGCTCCTTCTCCGTCATTCCAAACAGACCAAATTTAACATTGGAAGAGAATCTGGCTCTAAAAGAACTGATGGAGAATAAAAACATTGTTATCAAGCCAGCAGATAAAGGAAGTGTGGTAGTCGTCATGGATTTAAAACAATACCTCTGGGAAGGAAACAGACAACTCAATGATAACAGATATTACTCCAAATTGGATAAACCTATCTTTATGGAAACATTTACCTTAATCAGTAGAATCTTCCACAAAATACACGAGAAAAAATTAATTACATCTAAACAGCGGAATTATTTGATCGGGGACTCTGAGCCGAGAGCCAGACGATTTTACCTCCTTCCCAAAATCCATAAAGATCCTGCTAGCTGGAGCGAGCCTTTCCTCATCCCTCCGGGACGTCCTATCGTCTCGGACTGTAGCAGCGAAACATACAGATCCGCTGAATTTATTGATTACTATTTGAATCCCCTGGCAAAAAAACACAAGAGTTATATAAAAGACACTTATGATTTCATTGAGAAAATTAAAAATCTGGCCATTCCACTTGAATCCATACTTTTTACAATCGATGTTGATAGTCTATATACGAATATAGACACTCAAGAGGGTATCCTTGCTGTAAAAAACACATTAAACCAACATTACGATAAGAAAAGACCAGACAAAGAGTTATTGGAACTGTTAGAAATTAATCTTACTCGTAATGATTTTGAATTTGATGGCAAATATTTTCTGCAGATTAAGGGCACTGCAATGGGGAAGAAATTTGCACCTGCATATGCCGATATCTTTATGGCCTCTTGGGAGACGGCTGCCCTAGAGAAATGTGAAAGGAAACCACTTTATTATTTCCGGTATTTGGACGATATTTGGGGCATATGGACATATTCACAGGAGGAGTTTACCAAATTTATAGAGACTTTAAATAATCATAATCCCTCCATTAAATTAAAATCCACCACAAGTTCAAATTCAGTTGATTTTTTGGATACAACTACTTTCAAAGGGCCACAATTCAATTCTAATAATCGATTAGATATTAAAGTGTATTTTAAAGATACGGACACGCATGCCCTTTTGCATAAAAGCAGCCACCACCCCAAACACACCTTTGCAGGCCTAATCAAATCACAACTGCTGCGCTTTCATAGAATCTGTACACAACCTAATGATTTTAAATTGGCTACCAAAACGCTGTTTGCAGCTTTGTCCACTAGAGGGTACTCTAGGACCTTCTTAAGGACTTGTTTTAAGTCTTTTCTGCAGACTAAACCAATTCAGGTCTCTACAGCTGTACCCTTTGTAATTACATATTCACCGGCTACAGTTAAATTAGTTAGGAAAATAAAAAACAATTTTCAGACCCATATAGTACCAAATTATGATGACATTAGGATCATTGCTGCCTTTAGGAGAAATAAAAATCTTAGGGATTACCTGGTAAGGTCAAAGGTCAGCTCAGGGCCACAACGAGCAGCTGGGCCTCACAGGACCTATTTTAAACAACAAAAATGGGTGAATGATGTACATAACAAGATGGTGTTCATAACGGCCAAACAGGGCACTGTTTATTCCAAGAATTGTGTGTACTTGATTACATGTAAATTGTGTGGATTAAAATATGTGGGAGAAACTAAACTCCCTTTACATGTACGGTTCACGTGTCATAAACACAATATCATTAGAAAGAAAAATACTTACCGGCATGTAGTAAAGCACTTTGTCCTCCATGGGTGGGATGCAGTCACAGCCCTCGTTCTGGAAAGTAACCCTCATTGGTCCACAGCACAAAGGAGGAGAGCAGAAAGGGATTGGATTAATAAATTGGGAACCAGCTATCCAAGGGGCCTTAATGAGCGAATGTATTTTCGTGCCTAATCCTAACCAAATTCTCCCTTTCTTTTTAGTTAAATCCGGCCCTAACCCCAACCGTGAGCCCCTTATTTTAACCCTCACCCAGCCACTTACCCTTACCTTAACCCCTAGGAAGAAGGCCCTAACCCCAACCATAAGTCCCTTATTTTAACCCTTACCCAGCCACTTACCCTTACCTTAACCCCTAGGAGGAAGGCCCTAACCCCAACCGTAAATTTCTTATTTTAACCCCTACCCTGCCACTTTCCCTTACCTTAACCCCTAGGAAGAAGGCCCTAACCCCAACCATCTTTAACCCTTTCATTTTTTAACCCTATCCAAATTTAACCCTAATCAATTATTAAAATAAGAAAATTAATTTTAAATTGGAAATAAATATTTTTTACTCACCTCATCCTTCGACGTGTTCCTCTTCCGGACGGGGATCCCATCCATGGCCTACGGCATCCTGTAAAAAAGGAAAAAAGAAAGAAAATTAAAAATTAATTTTTTTTAAAAAATTATGGAAATAT
Organism: Chaetodon auriga; assembly: GCF_051107435.1. Classification (NCBI taxonomy): domain Eukaryota; kingdom Metazoa; phylum Chordata; class Actinopteri; order Chaetodontiformes; family Chaetodontidae; genus Chaetodon; species Chaetodon auriga. The sequence continues at coordinate 29,930,165 of NC_135078.1, read as the reverse complement.
GTGAGGGGTGGGGACTACTCACCTTTTTGGGTGGGGGGGCTGGATGGAGTGTGCATGGGCCGTGCCGTCCCCTCCGGGGACGACACGGCCTAAAAATGTCTTTCCTAACCAGCCGGTGCCTCCAGCCCCCCTTCGAGTTTTGTCCTACCCCTCCTCCTTTTCCTCCTCGCATGAAAATGTAATCATTTTACAGTATATCCACAAGCTTGCATAATATATGTATGGAGCAAAGACTCATATGTAAATGTATCAACATACATATGTTTTGGTCTATATTGCCAATGTATAACACACAGAAATGTATACTGCCACATGTATATATGTATATATGTATATAAGTTAAGAGTAAAAAAGATGTATGTGTATATGCTTGAAATAATGGACAATACTTACCGTTCTGGATGATTTAGGAACATTGTATACTATTCATTTGAATGGAAAGACATGATGTGAGGAAATGTACATTTACTTACCTGTTTGAATTGAATCCTGGGACATCGTTGTTGAGGAGGATTACTCCATTGTTCTGTTCTACGTATCTGTTTTGTGATGATGTCATTGTACGGAACTGATACTTACCTCTTTAAATCGTCTCATTTTGGATTTAAATCCCCACTGGCTTGAATCTGCCTTAAATACTGTACTGTCTGGATCTATGTAATTGATGTTTTAACGGTTGTTTTTTTCAATACTTACGAAAATGTGTGTCGCGTTACGACGCTGTTCTCCATTTTGGACATTTAATACTTATTGTTGTAATTCTTAAGGTCACCAGAGGTTGGCGCTCTAACTTCCGTTTCCTTCCGCTTGACGCAAGTTACGTCAACTCGGCGGCAACATTTGAAATTTGAACGCTCAGTTTGAATGAATCACTGCTGATCACAAACGGAGACGCAAGTGTAGGAAGTAGAGCGCTGACACTCAAATTTTCTTTATTGTTATTTTCCTTTTAAGAAAGTAAGCCTGAAGAAGGTCCATACAGGACCGAAACGTCGCTTTGTTAGTGATTTTTTTCACGAATTATTTAATAAATCTCGAGTGTCAACGTAAGAAAAGTGAGTCTTGTTGTCACTTCACGAGTGTGGATTTTATCTTTTCCATCACATATCAGTGATTTTTTCAACACATTTTTAACGTGACACACACTTCGCCGGCTACGAGATGTATGACCGGTATGATGACGGCAGCTGGACCCGGGTAAGCTACCACAGGGGCCGCCTGCAGAGACGGGAGGAGCAGCCACGGAGCTCCAATCGTTCACCGAGAGGCGCTTCGTACTATCCCGGCCATGAACGACAGCATCCACCGGTGAGACCATCATACGCCTCCGTCACTAGGGGCTATTCCCGGCCACAGGCTGACCACTCGACTCGCCCCGCTTACCGCAGCGGACCCGGAGATCGCCGCGCACCGGCTCCGACCCAGCCCTACGCCCAGCACCGCCAGCCTGCCACCCGCGGCTACAACGGCAACAATTACCGACCACAGCGACCACAGCAGCCCCCCCTTAGAGCCAGCGGCCGCCGTGATGCCCCGCCACGCAACACGGTCCAGTCACAGGACCCGGACTTCACAGCCAAGGTCCGTATCCTGCATAAAATCATTAAATCTGCCCATCACTACAGAAATGTGTCGGGGACTGAGCCACCCCCCATAATCCGAAAAACAACCCAGAATCTGGCGAACTTTATTAAACCTGCATCCCCTAACAGCACCACTCAAACGCTGTTAGAGGGAAATGCAAAAAACTGGGAATTCTCTGCTATTTTAATATTACGGCAACACTATGAGGATTCTGTTGAAAAAGAGATCCAGAAACTGGCAGACTTTCCTGACCCCGACTGGCGGGGTCCTTTCCAAGTTGCTACAGTCTGGGCTCGAAGAAATCTCGGCCGCAGACTCAGACAGGAGACACTGCAGGATGCGGAGAATTTCCTCTCCTCCAACTTCTCCATGGAGACCTCCTCGTCTACATCCTCCTCGCAGACCAGCTCACAGACTCGTTCCAGAGCCCCCCCAGCGGAGACCCTCCTCCCCGCCCCTCCACCAGCGGCTACGCGCAACATCAGCACCGGGACGCGCGCGACCGCAGAGATGGCAACTGCAACGGACTCACCTGTGCCTTCTCCTCCTCCTTCTCCTCGGGCCAAAATGACATCGGCCTCCACCATGACGGACCAGAGGGGAGGAGACTGGTCTCCCTTCCTCCCTGAAGCTGCAGAGGAGCATCTTCCTCCCTCTCCTCCTCCCCCCCTTCTCTCTCCCTCCCCCTCCCTTCCCCTCTCCTCTCCCCCCCATACCTCCTCCCCCATCCCCCCTACCCCTACCCCCTCACCCCCTCCCCCTTCCTCACCCACCCCCTCTCCTCCCCCTCCCCTTCCTATCCATCCCTTTTTCACAGCTTCCAGACTGAGGCAATCCTCCCAGGGGGCGCTGCTGCCTCCCAAACCCCAGCGGCAGCCCAAGACAAGCAGCACGAGAGATGAGGAGGACACCGGGGAGCCAAAACCGGCCCCTCCAGCCCCCTCCTCCTCTCCCTCCAACCCCACCGAGTTCCTGGAGGACCAGGAACTCCAGCAGCTGCTGGAGGAGGAACTCAGAGCCTGTACACCCAAGCCGGGTGCCAGCTCTGATTTCCTGATGCCTAGGCTCACACCTATGGGCCCCCCCCGACCACAGACATTGTCATCCTCCTCTTCACTCACCTCTTTGGTTCCAGGTGAAATCCACCAGCACACTCCAGCTCCAGAGGGAATCACCACTGCCACACATCCAGTGGAGACCACAAAAGAACTAACACCACAAACTTCTCCTCCTCACACACCCACATACAAACCCACCAGACACATCAACACCAATAAAAAACTCACAGAATGGGGACTGTGTGTGAAACAAAAATATTTAATCATTGGTGACTCTAATGTGGCAAGATTCCCTCCGTTCCAGATCTCTGACTTGCAGGTGGACAGTTATCCCGGGGCTTCTTTCCACCACGCAGAGGCTCTTCTGCACAGGGCAGTATGCACCACCGAAGTGGAGCTGGTCATACTCGCCTTTGGACTGAACAGCAGGAAGCAGAAGCCTCGGGATGGGACCTGCAAGCAGCTCCTGAAAGCTGTGAAGATGGCTCACATCAGGTTCCCGGAGGCTACGGTCTGGGTCCCACTAATCAACTGTTCTCCCAGCCTCTCGCACAGAGAACAAGAGAACATACAGGTACTAAACAATTTTATTATGAAAACGTGTACTTTCATCCCTAAATTACCTGTTAAAGACTTCAGCACTGAGTCGGATGGGATCCACTGGACCCACTCCACAGCCTGCAAGATGTTCGAACATTGGGGTCAGCAGGTAAACTAGAAGTCCCCAGAAGCCTGATTTCTCAGGAGGGGCACAAGAATGTCATGGTGTTAGCTCAGGAAACTAAACTAACCCAGCCCCAACTTTCCTTGTTGAATAGGGGCCTAAATTTCATACCTACTAAGGGCAGCAATCACCAAATTAAATCACAAACTAGATTGGATTTATATCATTACCACAGGAGACTAAAACTTCTAGCCTATTATGGGGAAGAAGAAAATCTACAAAAACAACCCTTTACTCCAAATTCCAATTGGACTCCTCCAGATGCTAGGATACCCACCTATTTAAATAATCTAATTAAATTAGATTTGGATTATTTTTACAGCTCCTTCTCCGTCATTCCAAACAGACCAAATTTAACATTGGAAGAGAATCTGGCTCTAAAAGAACTGATGGAGAATAAAAACATTGTTATCAAGCCAGCAGATAAAGGAAGTGTGGTAGTCGTCATGGATTTAAAACAATACCTCTGGGAAGGAAACAGACAACTCAATGATAACAGATATTACTCCAAATTGGATAAACCTATCTTTATGGAAACATTTACCTTAATCAGTAGAATCTTCCACAAAATACACGAGAAAAAATTAATTACATCTAAACAGCGGAATTATTTGATCGGGGACTCTGAGCCGAGAGCCAGACGATTTTACCTCCTTCCCAAAATCCATAAAGATCCTGCTAGCTGGAGCGAGCCTTTCCTCATCCCTCCGGGACGTCCTATCGTCTCGGACTGTAGCAGCGAAACATACAGATCCGCTGAATTTATTGATTACTATTTGAATCCCCTGGCAAAAAAACACAAGAGTTATATAAAAGACACTTATGATTTCATTGAGAAAATTAAAAATCTGGCCATTCCACTTGAATCCATACTTTTTACAATCGATGTTGATAGTCTATATACGAATATAGACACTCAAGAGGGTATCCTTGCTGTAAAAAACACATTAAACCAACATTACGATAAGAAAAGACCAGACAAAGAGTTATTGGAACTGTTAGAAATTAATCTTACTCGTAATGATTTTGAATTTGATGGCAAATATTTTCTGCAGATTAAGGGCACTGCAATGGGGAAGAAATTTGCACCTGCATATGCCGATATCTTTATGGCCTCTTGGGAGACGGCTGCCCTAGAGAAATGTGAAAGGAAACCACTTTATTATTTCCGGTATTTGGACGATATTTGGGGCATATGGACATATTCACAGGAGGAGTTTACCAAATTTATAGAGACTTTAAATAATCATAATCCCTCCATTAAATTAAAATCCACCACAAGTTCAAATTCAGTTGATTTTTTGGATACAACTACTTTCAAAGGGCCACAATTCAATTCTAATAATCGATTAGATATTAAAGTGTATTTTAAAGATACGGACACGCATGCCCTTTTGCATAAAAGCAGCCACCACCCCAAACACACCTTTGCAGGCCTAATCAAATCACAACTGCTGCGCTTTCATAGAATCTGTACACAACCTAATGATTTTAAATTGGCTACCAAAACGCTGTTTGCAGCTTTGTCCACTAGAGGGTACTCTAGGACCTTCTTAAGGACTTGTTTTAAGTCTTTTCTGCAGACTAAACCAATTCAGGTCTCTACAGCTGTACCCTTTGTAATTACATATTCACCGGCTACAGTTAAATTAGTTAGGAAAATAAAAAACAATTTTCAGACCCATATAGTACCAAATTATGATGACATTAGGATCATTGCTGCCTTTAGGAGAAATAAAAATCTTAGGGATTACCTGGTAAGGTCAAAGGTCAGCTCAGGGCCACAACGAGCAGCTGGGCCTCACAGGACCTATTTTAAACAACAAAAATGGGTGAATGATGTACATAACAAGATGGTGTTCATAACGGCCAAACAGGGCACTGTTTATTCCAAGAATTGTGTGTACTTGATTACATGTAAATTGTGTGGATTAAAATATGTGGGAGAAACTAAACTCCCTTTACATGTACGGTTCACGTGTCATAAACACAATATCATTAGAAAGAAAAATACTTACCGGCATGTAGTAAAGCACTTTGTCCTCCATGGGTGGGATGCAGTCACAGCCCTCGTTCTGGAAAGTAACCCTCATTGGTCCACAGCACAAAGGAGGAGAGCAGAAAGGGATTGGATTAATAAATTGGGAACCAGCTATCCAAGGGGCCTTAATGAGCGAATGTATTTTCGTGCCTAATCCTAACCAAATTCTCCCTTTCTTTTTAGTTAAATCCGGCCCTAACCCCAACCGTGAGCCCCTTATTTTAACCCTCACCCAGCCACTTACCCTTACCTTAACCCCTAGGAAGAAGGCCCTAACCCCAACCATAAGTCCCTTATTTTAACCCTTACCCAGCCACTTACCCTTACCTTAACCCCTAGGAGGAAGGCCCTAACCCCAACCGTAAATTTCTTATTTTAACCCCTACCCTGCCACTTTCCCTTACCTTAACCCCTAGGAAGAAGGCCCTAACCCCAACCATCTTTAACCCTTTCATTTTTTAACCCTATCCAAATTTAACCCTAATCAATTATTAAAATAAGAAAATTAATTTTAAATTGGAAATAAATATTTTTTACTCACCTCATCCTTCGACGTGTTCCTCTTCCGGACGGGGATCCCATCCATGGCCTACGGCATCCTGTAAAAAAGGAAAAAAGAAAGAAAATTAAAAATTAATTTTTTTTAAAAAATTATGGAAATATGTGAGGGGTGGGGACTACTCACCTTTTTGGGTGGGGGGGCTGGATGGAGTGTGCATGGGCCGTGCCGTCCCCTCCGGGGACGACACGGCCTAAAAATGTCTTTCCTAACCAGCCGGTGCCTCCAGCCCCCCTTCGAGTTTTGTCCTACCCCTCCTCCTTTTCCTCCTCGCATGAAAATGTAATCATTTTACAGTATATCCACAAGCTTGCATAATATATGTATGGAGCAAAGACTCATATGTAAATGTATCAACATACATATGTTTTGGTCTATATTGCCAATGTATAACACACAGAAATGTATACTGCCACATGTATATATGTATATATGTATATAAGTTAAGAGTAAAAAAGATGTATGTGTATATGCTTGAAATAATGGACAATACTTACCGTTCTGGATGATTTAGGAACATTGTATACTATTCATTTGAATGGAAAGACATGATGTGAGGAAATGTACATTTACTTACCTGTTTGAATTGAATCCTGGGACATCGTTGTTGAGGAGGATTACTCCATTGTTCTGTTCTACGTATCTGTTTTGTGATGATGTCATTGTACGGAACTGATACTTACCTCTTTAAATCGTCTCATTTTGGATTTAAATCCCCACTGGCTTGAATCTGCCTTAAATACTGTACTGTCTGGATCTATGTAATTGATGTTTTAACGGTTGTTTTTTTCAATACTTACGAAAATGTGTGTCGCGTTACGACGCTGTTCTCCATTTTGGACATTTAATACTTATTGTTGTAATTCTTAAGGTCACCAGAGGTTGGCGCTCTAACTTCCGTTTCCTTCCGCTTGACGCAAGTTACGTCAACTCGGCGGCAACATTTGAAATTTGAACGCTCAGTTTGAATGAATCACTGCTGATCACAAACGGAGACGCAAGTGTAGGAAGTAGAGCGCTGACACTCAAATTTTCTTTATTGTTATTTTCCTTTTAAGAAAGTAAGCCTGAAGAAGGTCCATACAGGACCGAAACGTCGCTTTGTTAGTGATTTTTTTCACGAATTATTTAATAAATCTCGAGTGTCAACGTAAGAAAAGTGAGTCTTGTTGTCACTTCACGAGTGTGGATTTTATCTTTTCCATCACATATCAGTGATTTTTTCAACACATTTTTAACGTGACACACACTTCGCCGGCTACGAGATGTATGACCGGTATGATGACGGCAGCTGGACCCGGGTAAGCTACCACAGGGGCCGCCTGCAGAGACGGGAGGAGCAGCCACGGAGCTCCAATCGTTCACCGAGAGGCGCTTCGTACTATCCCGGCCATGAACGACAGCATCCACCGGTGAGACCATCATACGCCTCCGTCACTAGGGGCTATTCCCGGCCACAGGCTGACCACTCGACTCGCCCCGCTTACCGCAGCGGACCCGGAGATCGCCGCGCACCGGCTCCGACCCAGCCCTACGCCCAGCACCGCCAGCCTGCCACCCGCGGCTACAACGGCAACAATTACCGACCACAGCGACCACAGCAGCCCCCCCTTAGAGCCAGCGGCCGCCGTGATGCCCCGCCACGCAACACGGTCCAGTCACAGGACCCGGACTTCACAGCCAAGGTCCGTATCCTGCATAAAATCATTAAATCTGCCCATCACTACAGAAATGTGTCGGGGACTGAGCCACCCCCCATAATCCGAAAAACAACCCAGAATCTGGCGAACTTTATTAAACCTGCATCCCCTAACAGCACCACTCAAACGCTGTTAGAGGGAAATGCAAAAAACTGGGAATTCTCTGCTATTTTAATATTACGGCAACACTATGAGGATTCTGTTGAAAAAGAGATCCAGAAACTGGCAGACTTTCCTGACCCCGACTGGCGGGGTCCTTTCCAAGTTGCTACAGTCTGGGCTCGAAGAAATCTCGGCCGCAGACTCAGACAGGAGACACTGCAGGATGCGGAGAATTTCCTCTCCTCCAACTTCTCCATGGAGACCTCCTCGTCTACATCCTCCTCGCAGACCAGCTCACAGACTCGTTCCAGAGCCCCCCCAGCGGAGACCCTCCTCCCCGCCCCTCCACCAGCGGCTACGCGCAACATCAGCACCGGGACGCGCGCGACCGCAGAGATGGCAACTGCAACGGACTCACCTGTGCCTTCTCCTCCTCCTTCTCCTCGGGCCAAAATGACATCGGCCTCCACCATGACGGACCAGAGGGGAGGAGACTGGTCTCCCTTCCTCCCTGAAGCTGCAGAGGAGCATCTTCCTCCCTCTCCTCCTCCCCCCCTTCTCTCTCCCTCCCCCTCCCTTCCCCTCTCCTCTCCCCCCCATACCTCCTCCCCCATCCCCCCTACCCCTACCCCCTCACCCCCTCCCCCTTCCTCACCCACCCCCTCTCCTCCCCCTCCCCTTCCTATCCATCCCTTTTTCACAGCTTCCAGACTGAGGCAATCCTCCCAGGGGGCGCTGCTGCCTCCCAAACCCCAGCGGCAGCCCAAGACAAGCAGCACGAGAGATGAGGAGGACACCGGGGAGCCAAAACCGGCCCCTCCAGCCCCCTCCTCCTCTCCCTCCAACCCCACCGAGTTCCTGGAGGACCAGGAACTCCAGCAGCTGCTGGAGGAGGAACTCAGAGCCTGTACACCCAAGCCGGGTGCCAGCTCTGATTTCCTGATGCCTAGGCTCACACCTATGGGCCCCCCCCGACCACAGACATTGTCATCCTCCTCTTCACTCACCTCTTTGGTTCCAGGTGAAATCCACCAGCACACTCCAGCTCCAGAGGGAATCACCACTGCCACACATCCAGTGGAGACCACAAAAGAACTAACACCACAAACTTCTCCTCCTCACACACCCACATACAAACCCACCAGACACATCAACACCAATAAAAAACTCACAGAATGGGGACTGTGTGTGAAACAAAAATATTTAATCATTGGTGACTCTAATGTGGCAAGATTCCCTCCGTTCCAGATCTCTGACTTGCAGGTGGACAGTTATCCCGGGGCTTCTTTCCACCACGCAGAGGCTCTTCTGCACAGGGCAGTATGCACCACCGAAGTGGAGCTGGTCATACTCGCCTTTGGACTGAACAGCAGGAAGCAGAAGCCTCGGGATGGGACCTGCAAGCAGCTCCTGAAAGCTGTGAAGATGGCTCACATCAGGTTCCCGGAGGCTACGGTCTGGGTCCCACTAATCAACTGTTCTCCCAGCCTCTCGCACAGAGAACAAGAGAACATACAGGTACTAAACAATTTTATTATGAAAACGTGTACTTTCATCCCTAAATTACCTGTTAAAGACTTCAGCACTGAGTCGGATGGGATCCACTGGACCCACTCCACAGCCTGCAAGATGTTCGAACATTGGGGTCAGCAGGTAAACTAGAAGTCCCCAGAAGCCTGATTTCTCAGGAGGGGCACAAGAATGTCATGGTGTTAGCTCAGGAAACTAAACTAACCCAGCCCCAACTTTCCTTGTTGAATAGGGGCCTAAATTTCATACCTACTAAGGGCAGCAATCACCAAATTAAATCACAAACTAGATTGGATTTATATCATTACCACAGGAGACTAAAACTTCTAGCCTATTATGGGGAAGAAGAAAATCTACAAAAACAACCCTTTACTCCAAATTCCAATTGGACTCCTCCAGATGCTAGGATACCCACCTATTTAAATAATCTAATTAAATTAGATTTGGATTATTTTTACAGCTCCTTCTCCGTCATTCCAAACAGACCAAATTTAACATTGGAAGAGAATCTGGCTCTAAAAGAACTGATGGAGAATAAAAACATTGTTATCAAGCCAGCAGATAAAGGAAGTGTGGTAGTCGTCATGGATTTAAAACAATACCTCTGGGAAGGAAACAGACAACTCAATGATAACAGATATTACTCCAAATTGGATAAACCTATCTTTATGGAAACATTTACCTTAATCAGTAGAATCTTCCACAAAATACACGAGAAAAAATTAATTACATCTAAACAGCGGAATTATTTGATCGGGGACTCTGAGCCGAGAGCCAGACGATTTTACCTCCTTCCCAAAATCCATAAAGATCCTGCTAGCTGGAGCGAGCCTTTCCTCATCCCTCCGGGACGTCCTATCGTCTCGGACTGTAGCAGCGAAACATACAGATCCGCTGAATTTATTGATTACTATTTGAATCCCCTGGCAAAAAAACACAAGAGTTATATAAAAGACACTTATGATTTCATTGAGAAAATTAAAAATCTGGCCATTCCACTTGAATCCATACTTTTTACAATCGATGTTGATAGTCTATATACGAATATAGACACTCAAGAGGGTATCCTTGCTGTAAAAAACACATTAAACCAACATTACGATAAGAAAAGACCAGACAAAGAGTTATTGGAACTGTTAGAAATTAATCTTACTCGTAATGATTTTGAATTTGATGGCAAATATTTTCTGCAGATTAAGGGCACTGCAATGGGGAAGAAATTTGCACCTGCATATGCCGATATCTTTATGGCCTCTTGGGAGACGGCTGCCCTAGAGAAATGTGAAAGGAAACCACTTTATTATTTCCGGTATTTGGACGATATTTGGGGCATATGGACATATTCACAGGAGGAGTTTACCAAATTTATAGAGACTTTAAATAATCATAATCCCTCCATTAAATTAAAATCCACCACAAGTTCAAATTCAGTTGATTTTTTGGATACAACTACTTTCAAAGGGCCACAATTCAATTCTAATAATCGATTAGATATTAAAGTGTATTTTAAAGATACGGACACGCATGCCCTTTTGCATAAAAGCAGCCACCACCCCAAACACACCTTTGCAGGCCTAATCAAATCACAACTGCTGCGCTTTCATAGAATCTGTACACAACCTAATGATTTTAAATTGGCTACCAAAACGCTGTTTGCAGCTTTGTCCACTAGAGGGTACTCTAGGACCTTCTTAAGGACTTGTTTTAAGTCTTTTCTGCAGACTAAACCAATTCAGGTCTCTACAGCTGTACCCTTTGTAATTACATATTCACCGGCTACAGTTAAATTAGTTAGGAAAATAAAAAACAATTTTCAGACCCATATAGTACCAAATTATGATGACATTAGGATCATTGCTGCCTTTAGGAGAAATAAAAATCTTAGGGATTACCTGGTAAGGTCAAAGGTCAGCTCAGGGCCACAACGAGCAGCTGGGCCTCACAGGACCTATTTTAAACAACAAAAATGGGTGAATGATGTACATAACAAGATGGTGTTCATAACGGCCAAACAGGGCACTGTTTATTCCAAGAATTGTGTGTACTTGATTACATGTAAATTGTGTGGATTAAAATATGTGGGAGAAACTAAACTCCCTTTACATGTACGGTTCACGTGTCATAAACACAATATCATTAGAAAGAAAAATACTTACCGGCATGTAGTAAAGCACTTTGTCCTCCATGGGTGGGATGCAGTCACAGCCCTCGTTCTGGAAAGTAACCCTCATTGGTCCACAGCACAAAGGAGGAGAGCAGAAAGGGATTGGATTAATAAATTGGGAACCAGCTATCCAAGGGGCCTTAATGAGCGAATGTATTTTCGTGCCTAATCCTAACCAAATTCTCCCTTTCTTTTTAGTTAAATCCGGCCCTAACCCCAACCGTGAGCCCCTTATTTTAACCCTCACCCAGCCACTTACCCTTACCTTAACCCCTAGGAAGAAGGCCCTAACCCCAACCATAAGTCCCTTATTTTAACCCTTACCCAGCCACTTACCCTTACCTTAACCCCTAGGAGGAAGGCCCTAACCCCAACCGTAAATTTCTTATTTTAACCCCTACCCTGCCACTTTCCCTTACCTTAACCCCTAGGAAGAAGGCCCTAACCCCAACCATCTTTAACCCTTTCATTTTTTAACCCTATCCAAATTTAACCCTAATCAATTATTAAAATAAGAAAATTAATTTTAAATTGGAAATAAATATTTTTTACTCACCTCATCCTTCGACGTGTTCCTCTTCCGGACGGGGATCCCATCCATGGCCTACGGCATCCTGTAAAAAAGGAAAAAAGAAAGAAAATTAAAAATTAATTTTTTTTAAAAAATTATGGAAATATGTGAGGGGTGGGGACTACTCACCTTTTTGGGTGGGGGGGCTGGATGGAGTGTGCATGGGCCGTGCCGTCCCCTCCGGGGACGACACGGCCTAAAAATGTCTTTCCTAACCAGCCGGTGCCTCCAGCCCCCCTTCGAGTTTTGTCCTACCCCTCCTCCTTTTCCTCCTCGCATGAAAATGTAATCATTTTACAGTATATCCACAAGCTTGCATAATATATGTATGGAGCAAAGACTCATATGTAAATGTATCAACATACATATGTTTTGGTCTATATTGCCAATGTATAACACACAGAAATGTATACTGCCACATGTATATATGTATATATGTATATAAGTTAAGAGTAAAAAAGATGTATGTGTATATGCTTGAAATAATGGACAATACTTACCGTTCTGGATGATTTAGGAACATTGTATACTATTCATTTGAATGGAAAGACATGATGTGAGGAAATGTACATTTACTTACCTGTTTGAATTGAATCCTGGGACATCGTTGTTGAGGAGGATTACTCCATTGTTCTGTTCTACGTATCTGTTTTGTGATGATGTCATTGTACGGAACTGATACTTACCTCTTTAAATCGTCTCATTTTGGATTTAAATCCCCACTGGCTTGAATCTGCCTTAAATACTGTACTGTCTGGATCTATGTAATTGATGTTTTAACGGTTGTTTTTTTCAATACTTACGAAAATGTGTGTCGCGTTACGACGCTGTTCTCCATTTTGGACATTTAATACTTATTGTTGTAATTCTTAAGGTCACCAGAGGTTGGCGCTCTAACTTCCGTTTCCTTCCGCTTGACGCAAGTTACGTCAACTCGGCGGCAACATTTGAAATTTGAACGCTCAGTTTGAATGAATCACTGCTGATCACAAACGGAGACGCAAGTGTAGGAAGTAGAGCGCTGACACTCAAATTTTCTTTATTGTTATTTTCCTTTTAAGAAAGTAAGCCTGAAGAAGGTCCATACAGGACCGAAACGTCGCTTTGTTAGTGATTTTTTTCACGAATTATTTAATAAATCTCGAGTGTCAACGTAAGAAAAGTGAGTCTTGTTGTCACTTCACGAGTGTGGATTTTATCTTTTCCATCACATATCAGTGATTTTTTCAACACATTTTTAACGTGACACACACTTCGCCGGCTACGAGATGTATGACCGGTATGATGACGGCAGCTGGACCCGGGTAAGCTACCACAGGGGCCGCCTGCAGAGACGGGAGGAGCAGCCACGGAGCTCCAATCGTTCACCGAGAGGCGCTTCGTACTATCCCGGCCATGAACGACAGCATCCACCGGTGAGACCATCATACGCCTCCGTCACTAGGGGCTATTCCCGGCCACAGGCTGACCACTCGACTCGCCCCGCTTACCGCAGCGGACCCGGAGATCGCCGCGCACCGGCTCCGACCCAGCCCTACGCCCAGCACCGCCAGCCTGCCACCCGCGGCTACAACGGCAACAATTACCGACCACAGCGACCACAGCAGCCCCCCCTTAGAGCCAGCGGCCGCCGTGATGCCCCGCCACGCAACACGGTCCAGTCACAGGACCCGGACTTCACAGCCAAGGTCCGTATCCTGCATAAAATCATTAAATCTGCCCATCACTACAGAAATGTGTCGGGGACTGAGCCACCCCCCATAATCCGAAAAACAACCCAGAATCTGGCGAACTTTATTAAACCTGCATCCCCTAACAGCACCACTCAAACGCTGTTAGAGGGAAATGCAAAAAACTGGGAATTCTCTGCTATTTTAATATTACGGCAACACTATGAGGATTCTGTTGAAAAAGAGATCCAGAAACTGGCAGACTTTCCTGACCCCGACTGGCGGGGTCCTTTCCAAGTTGCTACAGTCTGGGCTCGAAGAAATCTCGGCCGCAGACTCAGACAGGAGACACTGCAGGATGCGGAGAATTTCCTCTCCTCCAACTTCTCCATGGAGACCTCCTCGTCTACATCCTCCTCGCAGACCAGCTCACAGACTCGTTCCAGAGCCCCCCCAGCGGAGACCCTCCTCCCCGCCCCTCCACCAGCGGCTACGCGCAACATCAGCACCGGGACGCGCGCGACCGCAGAGATGGCAACTGCAACGGACTCACCTGTGCCTTCTCCTCCTCCTTCTCCTCGGGCCAAAATGACATCGGCCTCCACCATGACGGACCAGAGGGGAGGAGACTGGTCTCCCTTCCTCCCTGAAGCTGCAGAGGAGCATCTTCCTCCCTCTCCTCCTCCCCCCCTTCTCTCTCCCTCCCCCTCCCTTCCCCTCTCCTCTCCCCCCCATACCTCCTCCCCCATCCCCCCTACCCCTACCCCCTCACCCCCTCCCCCTTCCTCACCCACCCCCTCTCCTCCCCCTCCCCTTCCTATCCATCCCTTTTTCACAGCTTCCAGACTGAGGCAATCCTCCCAGGGGGCGCTGCTGCCTCCCAAACCCCAGCGGCAGCCCAAGACAAGCAGCACGAGAGATGAGGAGGACACCGGGGAGCCAAAACCGGCCCCTCCAGCCCCCTCCTCCTCTCCCTCCAACCCCACCGAGTTCCTGGAGGACCAGGAACTCCAGCAGCTGCTGGAGGAGGAACTCAGAGCCTGTACACCCAAGCCGGGTGCCAGCTCTGATTTCCTGATGCCTAGGCTCACACCTATGGGCCCCCCCCGACCACAGACATTGTCATCCTCCTCTTCACTCACCTCTTTGGTTCCAGGTGAAATCCACCAGCACACTCCAGCTCCAGAGGGAATCACCACTGCCACACATCCAGTGGAGACCACAAAAGAACTAACACCACAAACTTCTCCTCCTCACACACCCACATACAAACCCACCAGACACATCAACACCAATAAAAAACTCACAGAATGGGGACTGTGTGTGAAACAAAAATATTTAATCATTGGTGACTCTAATGTGGCAAGATTCCCTCCGTTCCAGATCTCTGACTTGCAGGTGGACAGTTATCCCGGGGCTTCTTTCCACCACGCAGAGGCTCTTCTGCACAGGGCAGTATGCACCACCGAAGTGGAGCTGGTCATACTCGCCTTTGGACTGAACAGCAGGAAGCAGAAGCCTCGGGATGGGACCTGCAAGCAGCTCCTGAAAGCTGTGAAGATGGCTCACATCAGGTTCCCGGAGGCTACGGTCTGGGTCCCACTAATCAACTGTTCTCCCAGCCTCTCGCACAGAGAACAAGAGAACATACAGGTACTAAACAATTTTATTATGAAAACGTGTACTTTCATCCCTAAATTACCTGTTAAAGACTTCAGCACTGAGTCGGATGGGATCCACTGGACCCACTCCACAGCCTGCAAGATGTTCGAACATTGGGGTCAGCAGGTAAACTAGAAGTCCCCAGAAGCCTGATTTCTCAGGAGGGGCACAAGAATGTCATGGTGTTAGCTCAGGAAACTAAACTAACCCAGCCCCAACTTTCCTTGTTGAATAGGGGCCTAAATTTCATACCTACTAAGGGCAGCAATCACCAAATTAAATCACAAACTAGATTGGATTTATATCATTACCACAGGAGACTAAAACTTCTAGCCTATTATGGGGAAGAAGAAAATCTACAAAAACAACCCTTTACTCCAAATTCCAATTGGACTCCTCCAGATGCTAGGATACCCACCTATTTAAATAATCTAATTAAATTAGATTTGGATTATTTTTACAGCTCCTTCTCCGTCATTCCAAACAGACCAAATTTAACATTGGAAGAGAATCTGGCTCTAAAAGAACTGATGGAGAATAAAAACATTGTTATCAAGCCAGCAGATAAAGGAAGTGTGGTAGTCGTCATGGATTTAAAACAATACCTCTGGGAAGGAAACAGACAACTCAATGATAACAGATATTACTCCAAATTGGATAAACCTATCTTTATGGAAACATTTACCTTAATCAGTAGAATCTTCCACAAAATACACGAGAAAAAATTAATTACATCTAAACAGCGGAATTATTTGATCGGGGACTCTGAGCCGAGAGCCAGACGATTTTACCTCCTTCCCAAAATCCATAAAGATCCTGCTAGCTGGAGCGAGCCTTTCCTCATCCCTCCGGGACGTCCTATCGTCTCGGACTGTAGCAGCGAAACATACAGATCCGCTGAATTTATTGATTACTATTTGAATCCCCTGGCAAAAAAACACAAGAGTTATATAAAAGACACTTATGATTTCATTGAGAAAATTAAAAATCTGGCCATTCCACTTGAATCCATACTTTTTACAATCGATGTTGATAGTCTATATACGAATATAGACACTCAAGAGGGTATCCTTGCTGTAAAAAACACATTAAACCAACATTACGATAAGAAAAGACCAGACAAAGAGTTATTGGAACTGTTAGAAATTAATCTTACTCGTAATGATTTTGAATTTGATGGCAAATATTTTCTGCAGATTAAGGGCACTGCAATGGGGAAGAAATTTGCACCTGCATATGCCGATATCTTTATGGCCTCTTGGGAGACGGCTGCCCTAGAGAAATGTGAAAGGAAACCACTTTATTATTTCCGGTATTTGGACGATATTTGGGGCATATGGACATATTCACAGGAGGAGTTTACCAAATTTATAGAGACTTTAAATAATCATAATCCCTCCATTAAATTAAAATCCACCACAAGTTCAAATTCAGTTGATTTTTTGGATACAACTACTTTCAAAGGGCCACAATTCAATTCTAATAATCGATTAGATATTAAAGTGTATTTTAAAGATACGGACACGCATGCCCTTTTGCATAAAAGCAGCCACCACCCCAAACACACCTTTGCAGGCCTAATCAAATCACAACTGCTGCGCTTTCATAGAATCTGTACACAACCTAATGATTTTAAATTGGCTACCAAAACGCTGTTTGCAGCTTTGTCCACTAGAGGGTACTCTAGGACCTTCTTAAGGACTTGTTTTAAGTCTTTTCTGCAGACTAAACCAATTCAGGTCTCTACAGCTGTACCCTTTGTAATTACATATTCACCGGCTACAGTTAAATTAGTTAGGAAAATAAAAAACAATTTTCAGACCCATATAGTACCAAATTATGATGACATTAGGATCATTGCTGCCTTTAGGAGAAATAAAAATCTTAGGGATTACCTGGTAAGGTCAAAGGTCAGCTCAGGGCCACAACGAGCAGCTGGGCCTCACAGGACCTATTTTAAACAACAAAAATGGGTGAATGATGTACATAACAAGATGGTGTTCATAACGGCCAAACAGGGCACTGTTTATTCCAAGAATTGTGTGTACTTAATTACATGTAAATTGTGTGGATTAAAATATGTGGGAGAAACTAAACTCCCTTTACATGTACGGTTCACGTGTCATAAACACAATATCATTAGAAAGAAAAATACTTACCGGCATGTAGTAAAGCACTTTGTCCTCCATGGGTGGGATGCAGTCACAGCCCTCGTTCTGGAAAGTAACCCTCATTGGTCCACAGCACAAAGGAGGAGAGCAGAAAGGGATTGGATTAATAAATTGGGAACCAGCTATCCAAGGGGCCTTAATGAGCGAATGTATTTTCGTGCCTAATCCTAACCAAATTCTCCCTTTCTTTTTAGTTAAATCCGGCCCTAACCCCAACCGTGAGCCCCTTATTTTAACCCTCACCCAGCCACTTACCCTTACCTTAACCCCTAGGAAGAAGGCCCTAACCCCAACCATAAGTCCCTTATTTTAACCCTTACCCAGCCACTTACCCTTACCTTAACCCCTAGGAGGAAGGCCCTAACCCCAACCGTAAATTTCTTATTTTAACCCCTACCCTGCCACTTTCCCTTACCTTAACCCCTAGGAAGAAGGCCCTAACCCCAACCATCTTTAACCCTTTCATTTTTTAACCCTATCCAAATTTAACCCTAATCAATTATTAAAATAAGAAAATTAATTTTAAATTGGAAATAAATATTTTTTACTCACCTCATCCTTCGACGTGTTCCTCTTCCGGACGGGGATCCCATCCATGGCCTACGGCATCCTGTAAAAAAGGAAAAAAGAAAGAAAATTAAAAATTAATTTTTTTTAAAAAATTATGGAAATATGTGAGGGGTGGGGACTACTCACCTTTTTGGGTGGGGGGGCTGGATGGAGTGTGCATGGGCCGTGCCGTCCCCTCCGGGGACGACACGGCCTAAAAATGTCTTTCCTAACCAGCCGGTGCCTCCAGCCCCCCTTCGAGTTTTGTCCTACCCCTCCTCCTTTTCCTCCTCGCATGAAAATGTAATCATTTTACAGTATATCCACAAGCTTGCATAATATATGTATGGAGCAAAGACTCATATGTAAATGTATCAACATACATATGTTTTGGTCTATATTGCCAATGTATAACACACAGAAATGTATACTGCCACATGTATATATGTATATATGTATATAAGTTAAGAGTAAAAAAGATGTATGTGTATATGCTTGAAATAATGGACAATACTTACCGTTCTGGATGATTTAGGAACATTGTATACTATTCATTTGAATGGAAAGACATGATGTGAGGAAATGTACATTTACTTACCTGTTTGAATTGAATCCTGGGACATCGTTGTTGAGGAGGATTACTCCATTGTTCTGTTCTACGTATCTGTTTTGTGATGATGTCATTGTACGGAACTGATACTTACCTCTTTAAATCGTCTCATTTTGGATTTAAATCCCCACTGGCTTGAATCTGCCTTAAATACTGTACTGTCTGGATCTATGTAATTGATGTTTTAACGGTTGTTTTTTTCAATACTTACGAAAATGTGTGTCGCGTTACGACGCTGTTCTCCATTTTGGACATTTAATACTTATTGTTGTAATTCTTAAGGTCACCAGAGGTTGGCGCTCTAACTTCCGTTTCCTTCCGCTTGACGCAAGTTACGTCAACTCGGCGGCAACATTTGAAATTTGAACGCTCAGTTTGAATGAATCACTGCTGATCACAAACGGAGACGCAAGTGTAGGAAGTAGAGCGCTGACACTCAAATTTTCTTTATTGTTATTTTCCTTTTAAGAAAGTAAGCCTGAAGAAGGTCCATACAGGACCGAAACGTCGCTTTGTTAGTGATTTTTTTCACGAATTATTTAATAAATCTCGAGTGTCAACGTAAGAAAAGTGAGTCTTGTTGTCACTTCACGAGTGTGGATTTTATCTTTTCCATCACATATCAGTGATTTTTTCAACACATTTTTAACGTGACACACACTTCGCCGGCTACGAGATGTATGACCGGTATGATGACGGCAGCTGGACCCGGGTAAGCTACCACAGGGGCCGCCTGCAGAGACGGGAGGAGCAGCCACGGAGCTCCAATCGTTCACCGAGAGGCGCTTCGTACTATCCCGGCCATGAACGACAGCATCCACCGGTGAGACCATCATACGCCTCCGTCACTAGGGGCTATTCCCGGCCACAGGCTGACCACTCGACTCGCCCCGCTTACCGCAGCGGACCCGGAGATCGCCGCGCACCGGCTCCGACCCAGCCCTACGCCCAGCACCGCCAGCCTGCCACCCGCGGCTACAACGGCAACAATTACCGACCACAGCGACCACAGCAGCCCCCCCTTAGAGCCAGCGGCCGCCGTGATGCCCCGCCACGCAACACGGTCCAGTCACAGGACCCGGACTTCACAGCCAAGGTCCGTATCCTGCATAAAATCATTAAATCTGCCCATCACTACAGAAATGTGTCGGGGACTGAGCCACCCCCCATAATCCGAAAAACAACCCAGAATCTGGCGAACTTTATTAAACCTGCATCCCCTAACAGCACCACTCAAACGCTGTTAGAGGGAAATGCAAAAAACTGGGAATTCTCTGCTATTTTAATATTACGGCAACACTATGAGGATTCTGTTGAAAAAGAGATCCAGAAACTGGCAGACTTTCCTGACCCCGACTGGCGGGGTCCTTTCCAAGTTGCTACAGTCTGGGCTCGAAGAAATCTCGGCCGCAGACTCAGACAGGAGACACTGCAGGATGCGGAGAATTTCCTCTCCTCCAACTTCTCCATGGAGACCTCCTCGTCTACATCCTCCTCGCAGACCAGCTCACAGACTCGTTCCAGAGCCCCCCCAGCGGAGACCCTCCTCCCCGCCCCTCCACCAGCGGCTACGCGCAACATCAGCACCGGGACGCGCGCGACCGCAGAGATGGCAACTGCAACGGACTCACCTGTGCCTTCTCCTCCTCCTTCTCCTCGGGCCAAAATGACATCGGCCTCCACCATGACGGACCAGAGGGGAGGAGACTGGTCTCCCTTCCTCCCTGAAGCTGCAGAGGAGCATCTTCCTCCCTCTCCTCCTCCCCCCCTTCTCTCTCCCTCCCCCTCCCTTCCCCTCTCCTCTCCCCCCCATACCTCCTCCCCCATCCCCCCTACCCCTACCCCCTCACCCCCTCCCCCTTCCTCACCCACCCCCTCTCCTCCCCCTCCCCTTCCTATCCATCCCTTTTTCACAGCTTCCAGACTGAGGCAATCCTCCCAGGGGGCGCTGCTGCCTCCCAAACCCCAGCGGCAGCCCAAGACAAGCAGCACGAGAGATGAGGAGGACACCGGGGAGCCAAAACCGGCCCCTCCAGCCCCCTCCTCCTCTCCCTCCAACCCCACCGAGTTCCTGGAGGACCAGGAACTCCAGCAGCTGCTGGAGGAGGAACTCAGAGCCTGTACACCCAAGCCGGGTGCCAGCTCTGATTTCCTGATGCCTAGGCTCACACCTATGGGCCCCCCCCGACCACAGACATTGTCATCCTCCTCTTCACTCACCTCTTTGGTTCCAGGTGAAATCCACCAGCACACTCCAGCTCCAGAGGGAATCACCACTGCCACACATCCAGTGGAGACCACAAAAGAACTAACACCACAAACTTCTCCTCCTCACACACCCACATACAAACCCACCAGACACATCAACACCAATAAAAAACTCACAGAATGGGGACTGTGTGTGAAACAAAAATATTTAATCATTGGTGACTCTAATGTGGCAAGATTCCCTCCGTTCCAGATCTCTGACTTGCAGGTGGACAGTTATCCCGGGGCTTCTTTCCACCACGCAGAGGCTCTTCTGCACAGGGCAGTATGCACCACCGAAGTGGAGCTGGTCATACTCGCCTTTGGACTGAACAGCAGGAAGCAGAAGCCTCGGGATGGGACCTGCAAGCAGCTCCTGAAAGCTGTGAAGATGGCTCACATCAGGTTCCCGGAGGCTACGGTCTGGGTCCCACTAATCAACTGTTCTCCCAGCCTCTCGCACAGAGAACAAGAGAACATACAGGTACTAAACAATTTTATTATGAAAACGTGTACTTTCATCCCTAAATTACCTGTTAAAGACTTCAGCACTGAGTCGGATGGGATCCACTGGACCCACTCCACAGCCTGCAAGATGTTCGAACATTGGGGTCAGCAGGTAAACTAGAAGTCCCCAGAAGCCTGATTTCTCAGGAGGGGCACAAGAATGTCATGGTGTTAGCTCAGGAAACTAAACTAACCCAGCCCCAACTTTCCTTGTTGAATAGGGGCCTAAATTTCATACCTACTAAGGGCAGCAATCACCAAATTAAATCACAAACTAGATTGGATTTATATCATTACCACAGGAGACTAAAACTTCTAGCCTATTATGGGGAAGAAGAAAATCTACAAAAACAACCCTTTACTCCAAATTCCAATTGGACTCCTCCAGATGCTAGGATACCCACCTATTTAAATAATCTAATTAAATTAGATTTGGATTATTTTTACAGCTCCTTCTCCGTCATTCCAAACAGACCAAATTTAACATTGGAAGAGAATCTGGCTCTAAAAGAACTGATGGAGAATAAAAACATTGTTATCAAGCCAGCAGATAAAGGAAGTGTGGTAGTCGTCATGGATTTAAAACAATACCTCTGGGAAGGAAACAGACAACTCAATGATAACAGATATTACTCCAAATTGGATAAACCTATCTTTATGGAAACATTTACCTTAATCAGTAGAATCTTCCACAAAATACACGAGAAAAAATTAATTACATCTAAACAGCGGAATTATTTGATCGGGGACTCTGAGCCGAGAGCCAGACGATTTTACCTCCTTCCCAAAATCCATAAAGATCCTGCTAGCTGGAGCGAGCCTTTCCTCATCCCTCCGGGACGTCCTATCGTCTCGGACTGTAGCAGCGAAACATACAGATCCGCTGAATTTATTGATTACTATTTGAATCCCCTGGCAAAAAAACACAAGAGTTATATAAAAGACACTTATGATTTCATTGAGAAAATTAAAAATCTGGCCATTCCACTTGAATCCATACTTTTTACAATCGATGTTGATAGTCTATATACGAATATAGACACTCAAGAGGGTATCCTTGCTGTAAAAAACACATTAAACCAACATTACGATAAGAAAAGACCAGACAAAGAGTTATTGGAACTGTTAGAAATTAATCTTACTCGTAATGATTTTGAATTTGATGGCAAATATTTTCTGCAGATTAAGGGCACTGCAATGGGGAAGAAATTTGCACCTGCATATGCCGATATCTTTATGGCCTCTTGGGAGACGGCTGCCCTAGAGAAATGTGAAAGGAAACCACTTTATTATTTCCGGTATTTGGACGATATTTGGGGCATATGGACATATTCACAGGAGGAGTTTACCAAATTTATAGAGACTTTAAATAATCATAATCCCTCCATTAAATTAAAATCCACCACAAGTTCAAATTCAGTTGATTTTTTGGATACAACTACTTTCAAAGGGCCACAATTCAATTCTAATAATCGATTAGATATTAAAGTGTATTTTAAAGATACGGACACGCATGCCCTTTTGCATAAAAGCAGCCACCACCCCAAACACACCTTTGCAGGCCTAATCAAATCACAACTGCTGCGCTTTCATAGAATCTGTACACAACCTAATGATTTTAAATTGGCTACCAAAACGCTGTTTGCAGCTTTGTCCACTAGAGGGTACTCTAGGACCTTCTTAAGGACTTGTTTTAAGTCTTTTCTGCAGACTAAACCAATTCAGGTCTCTACAGCTGTACCCTTTGTAATTACATATTCACCGGCTACAGTTAAATTAGTTAGGAAAATAAAAAACAATTTTCAGACCCATATAGTACCAAATTATGATGACATTAGGATCATTGCTGCCTTTAGGAGAAATAAAAATCTTAGGGATTACCTGGTAAGGTCAAAGGTCAGCTCAGGGCCACAACGAGCAGCTGGGCCTCACAGGACCTATTTTAAACAACAAAAATGGGTGAATGATGTACATAACAAGATGGTGTTCATAACGGCCAAACAGGGCACTGTTTATTCCAAGAATTGTGTGTACTTGATTACATGTAAATTGTGTGGATTAAAATATGTGGGAGAAACTAAACTCCCTTTACATGTACGGTTCACGTGTCATAAACACAATATCATTAGAAAGAAAAATACTTACCGGCATGTAGTAAAGCACTTTGTCCTCCATGGGTGGGATGCAGTCACAGCCCTCGTTCTGGAAAGTAACCCTCATTGGTCCACAGCACAAAGGAGGAGAGCAGAAAGGGATTGGATTAATAAATTGGGAACCAGCTATCCAAGGGGCCTTAATGAGCGAATGTATTTTCGTGCCTAATCCTAACCAAATTCTCCCTTTCTTTTTAGTTAAATCCGGCCCTAACCCCAACCGTGAGCCCCTTATTTTAACCCTCACCCAGCCACTTACCCTTACCTTAACCCCTAGGAAGAAGGCCCTAACCCCAACCATAAGTCCCTTATTTTAACCCTTACCCAGCCACTTACCCTTACCTTAACCCCTAGGAGGAAGGCCCTAACCCCAACCGTAAATTTCTTATTTTAACCCCTACCCTGCCACTTTCCCTTACCTTAACCCCTAGGAAGAAGGCCCTAACCCCAACCATCTTTAACCCTTTCATTTTTTAACCCTATCCAAATTTAACCCTAATCAATTATTAAAATAAGAAAATTAATTTTAAATTGGAAATAAATATTTTTTACTCACCTCATCCTTCGACGTGTTCCTCTTCCGGACGGGGATCCCATCCATGGCCTACGGCATCCTGTAAAAAAGGAAAAAAGAAAGAAAATTAAAAATTAATTTTTTTTAAAAAATTATGGAAATATGTGAGGGGTGGGGACTACTCACCTTTTTGGGTGGGGGGGCTGGATGGAGTGTGCATGGGCCGTGCCGTCCCCTCCGGGGACGACACGGCCTAAAAATGTCTTTCCTACCCTGACATCAGCCTTTTCACCCTTAATCTATTCTAATATTTTCCCTAACCACAACCCCTCAATTTGACCCTAACCTCAACCTCTAGCACCCCTTTAATTTAATTAATTAATATAATTGTTTTTAAAAAAATATCCCAATTATCCCCAGCGGAGTGGATTGAGGCATGAAGGACAGCCTTTCCCTATATATAAATACACACACATATATATATATATATCATATACAATTTCATTCATTAATAAATAAATAAATAATTATTTACAAATTAATTCATACTTACCTTATTTACTTACCTGTTTACCTGTGGAAGAAAGACATAAATAAATAATTAAAAACATGTATATTATGCTATTATTGAAGATATGTGTGACTCTTTGTGTGTATGTAAAAAAATATATATATATATATATTGAAAAAAATAAAAAAATATACTTACCTGTGGTGATGGGGCTGGCCCATCTCTGGGAGAGCTGGATGGAGTGTGCATCGATCGGGCCATCCCCTACGGGGATGACCCGATCTAATATTGATCTCTCCTAACCCCCTAACCCTCCAAATTTGATCTCTCCAAACCTAACCCCCTAACCCTAACCCTATGCTGGCCTTTATTTAACCCCATTCAACCCTTAATATGATTTATTTTCATAAAAAAATAAATAAAAAATAATACTTACCTTTGTTCTCCAGCAGAACTCCTTCCCTTCTCCTCCTAAAAACAAAAAAACAACAAAATAAAAACAACATTAGTAATTGATCAAAATAAAACAATAGGGACATCCTTCCCCCCTCTCTCTTATCCCCCTCTCCAGACGGGCATCCCACCTGCTGTCAGCCACTTGAGGGACGTGTGAGTGTGTGTGTGGGGGAGTGGGACTGACTTACCTTTGGTGGGGGGCTGGATGGAGTGTGCATAGGCCGTGCCACCCCCTCCGGGGGTGACACGGCCCAAAAATCTCTTTCCTAACCCCCTACCCTACCCTGACCATAACCACTTACTACCCACTTGCCAAACCGTAACCCTTACCTTTGCCTAAGGTTACTACCCACAAGGGTTACCATTTTCAGACATCGGAAGGGGGGTCCAAACCACTCGGGGGACCATGAAACGTGCTCCTACACACTTTCTGGGGGACACTTTTGGCCTTTGCCCAAGCGTAACCCTTACCTTTGCCTACCTTTACTACCCACAAGCTTTACCATTTTCATACATCGGAAGGGGGGTCCAAACGACTCAGGGGGCTCTGAAACGTGCTCCTAGACACTTTCTGGGGGACACTTTTGGGCTATGGCACTTTGTCATATTATCACACTTTTCCATATTCCCATACACATACATGGGAATATTAATATGGCCATAACTCTTCAACCAAATGTCACAGAGCTTCAGGACCACCACCGTTGGACTCAGGGTACATCAAATAGGGGGGGTAGACAAACTTTCAACCTTCTAGCTCCAAAAAAAAAGTTTGTCCCTTTTTGCCCGAATCAGCCTTTTCACCCTTAATCCTATGTTGCCTACATTACCCTATATTGCCTACATTACCAAAACAAATTGAATTGAAATTGAATTGAATTACTGAGTGTTACGGCCCTGGCCGTATTGCGCTATGTGTTTGTTCCTGTGTGGTCCTGTGGCGTCCTTTTGTCCGGTTCATGTTTTTGTGTGTGAGTGTGTGCTCTTCTTTTTTTTTGAGCAGCTGTGCTGGTCCTGCCCTCCTCCGTATGCCAAGTGGTGTCGCTCTCCTATTGGTCCCTGCTGCAGCATCCATCATCTCTTAAGCCAGGGATTTCTCATTCACCGCGGGACGCGGCTTGACAGCAGTGGCTCGTATGTTTATGGCTTTTGGACTCAAGAACTTTGTCCCCAGATCTCCGTTGTATATTGTGGTAGAGTTAGTTTTGGTAGTGTGGTTTTTGGTGGTGGGTTTTGGATCTTCTCCAGGTTTTGGTTTGTAGTTTGTAACACTGTATATAGTTAGCACTATTTTGTTTTGTTTTGGCTGTGGCCCCTTTTTTACCTTTACATCAGGTCTCTTTTTGTTAATAACAATAAATTGATTGTTTACCATTGTACCTGGGTTTGGTCGTAGAGTATTTGTTGATTTGGAGACAAAGTTTGTTTTTTTTGTCACTCTTTTATGTTGTATCTTGGCTCCCCTAGACTGGGGCGTAACATAAAGTGGGGGCTTGTCTGGGCGTAACACTGAGTGTACTTCACTACATTTCTCTCATCTCAAAACACACAAACACAATCAACTGGCTGTAAAGTTTCAGTGGAGCATCTTTATTTCACTTTTATACAAAACAGACTAACAAAAAACCTTCAGCATTATGTTTGTTTGTTTCTTTGTTTGTTTATTCAAATCGTGTCAGTTATTAAGGCTAGTGGTTACCAAAACTGAGTAATCCATGTACATTTGTACATTACATGCAATCTGCAGAATAATAAAACATCTCCTGTTTTTTCTTTTATTTTTGTGTCATTACTGGTGCTTTCATCATTTCATAACACTCAATTACTCCACTGTAAAACACAAAAGTCTAACATTAAATACAATAGGAATCTATTGAAATACAAAAACACAATGAAATAACTAAAAATTTCATTGAATGGTTAAATGACAATACCCTCAATAAATTCCTTCATTTCTATACTGATTCTTGTCCTTGCTTATTCTTACACTCAGATTAAATTTACACTGACTAACTGAGTAAAATACTGAGTGAATTATTGGAAAAGACACACTGTAGTAAATGTTTTGTATCACTGCATAATATATAATAGTAAGAAAACATTTAATATAATTGTTATTACTTCAGAGTAAGAACAGTACATCTGATTTCATAAAGTCAGAAAAGGTCACTCAGAAAAAAAATCTTCATAAAAATGTGTTGCATTCTGTGTGAAATCATCAAATAATCAAAACATTTCAGTGTCTCTTCCTGTGAAAAGTTTAATTTCTTGTTGATTGTGTAAGTCTGTTCTATATATTTCAAGTGCATTTGTGTTTCATACTTTGGTCATTAACCTAAAAAAACAGGTGGTCAAAATTTTACTTTGTACTGATTTAATGAAAACACGCAAAGATTTAAGTTAACAGTCCAACACTTTGGAAAATGCTCCAGTACAGGGAGATATAGGACATGTTTTGCCTGGTTGAATATAAAAATTGGAAGCGGGGGGGAATGCTTGCTTAATCCATCACCTTCCAACAACTCCAAGTCTGTCTAATTTCTATTTTGTTACATGTTACATGTTATCAACTGAACAAGTGTACAGTGGACAGATAGAAAAGAGCCACTGTGGTTTTGCGTATTTGTTGGTTTGAACATGTTCAACTCTACTCTTAAATGAACAAGATGACTACAGGATGGACTGCTGACTGTTTAGCAGCATATTTCAATCCAGCAGACTTGAACTTGGGAGCAGGATTTTCTTTTGATGGAGCAAAAACAGCAATTTTCTGCACTTGTATTCTTTTAACTATCCTTGGCTAAAATACCTCTATATCTCTGTCCTGGAGGAACAGAAAGGAACCTGATGACCATCTGCATCTGACTCTGTACAAGCCAGAGAACATGATGACTTATCTAAAGCATGTATTTGTCCTTTAATATTAATCTATTTATTCAGCACTGTTACTGTATACTGTGGTTGAATGTAACATCTTGAAGGACCTGTGCCTTTAATCTTTCTGTATGATGTGGTTGAGTGTAACATTTTGAAATACTTCTACCTATAATGTTACTGTATAATGTGTTCAAGTGTAACATCCTGAAGGACTTGTATCTTTAATCTTATTGTATAATGTGGTAGAGTGTAACATTATAAAGGACTTGGTGGCCATTGTTCCAGGCGTACAGCGCTCTGTCTCGAGGGTTATAGTCAAGCATAGAGAGGTGGCTATATTTATTGGTCAGGGGAATGTCGATGTACTCATAGGTGGAGGAGTTGGTGGAATAGGCGTAGTACACTTTGGTTCCTCCAGAGTACCCATTAGTAACGTACAGGGTTCCACAGATCATGAAGGCTTCGCCAGCACTGCGTTTCGGGTGGTTGGTGGTCCAGCTGCGGATGATCTGTAGAGTGTTTGGGTTTAACTGGCTGAGGACGATGTTTCCAGCATTCTGATTAGTGGCATAGACAGCCCAGAGCCCCCCCTCATCTACCATGAGGTCGATATCTGAGTGCCCGCCCCAGGAGTAATGGTACATGTTGTTGTAGCCAGCAAAATCAAGCTGTCGTGAGCGGCTGATGAGCGATGTGCTGAAGTCAAACTTGATGATGGTGTGACTCTGAAACTTGTTGAAGTAAATGGATCCATTATACACCACCTGACCAGTACCAGACCAGGGGTGAGGAAGGCGGTGAGAGGTGAAGTTATCTGTCGTCATGAAGTCAAACATCGACTGATACTCCCTAACAAATCGGTTGTTATGGTAACCATCCATGTACCACACCTATAAAGGAAGAAACCAAAAATAATGTGAAACTAAAATTATAGTTACTGCATTCCATAAAATACACAAATAATTTTACATTATATATTATTATCATTGCAGTTTGATCATTATGTAATCATATTAAACACTGTAGCACTGAAGTCTCAGAGTGCAGAATAAGTCAAGTTAATGGTTCTCAGCAACTTCAAGAGAAATAAAGCCTGGCATTACTGTAGTTATATTTGTCATTTGTATTTAGAATATTGTACCTCTTACAGCAGTAGTTGTGACAAACAGATTAAAAGCAGAAGTCAAAATCTGAGCTGCAGAGGTGGAGATATCCTGACTTTTATTCCAAAAACACTTTTCCCACATTTCCAAAAAATGCACCTACATAGTGTCTATTGTTAGAGTCTAGCTGTCTGGTAATGGGACTGTCTAAAAACGTAGTGTTTCACCTGGATAGGCATGGTTTTGTAGGACATGGCAGTACAGCTTAGGCAAGTTCTGTGGCTGTCTAAAGTCATGCTCTAATGCACTTTTTCCAGGACGGACAGTTCATCATATTAAATAAAGTCCTATTTATGATACTTTTGAACAAATAATGTAGATTACTACTTAACTAACCCAATTTGCACTTCCCAGTCACAATGACATTAGAATGTCAACAACATGGGCCCTATATATGTGAAATCAATTTATTTCATTTTTTTATTTGTTTATCTGCATGTCAAGTGTGAATCTATACAGAATATACTATTATTATTTTCCTGTAATTTTTAGCTGTGATCTCACACATATGTACATATCAAACTGTTAGTCTGCCTTGTAATTTTGTAAATTGATGATCACAAACAAATAAAAGATCATCTCTGTTTGAAGTTACAATTAAGTCTGATATAGGTTTAATCTCAGGGCTACAACAAAGATTACAGTAATAAACAACTTTTTAGATTACGTTTGTAAAGACTCTCATTGACCTAGGCACAAGCAGAGCAATGTTGTCTGTGTAGTTCAATGCAGCGACAAATGCACAGAGTTGTGCATTGGGGAAACAAAAAAAAACACGTCACAAGCACATGGCACAACACATCGGGTCATGATCCAGCAGTCCACTTACATCATATGGACAAGAGATACTCAACTGAGGACAAAAATGTACACATTTTGGCAATAGAAGAATGCTGCTTTGAAAGAACAGTAAAAGAAGCCATCCACGTGAAACTGGAATGACCATCAGTGAACAGAGGAGCTGGTCTACGACACCACTTATCAGCCATTTACAATATCCTGAGATTCCTCCCCTGGCAGCTTAATACCCATTCACTCCATAACTCACCCTTTAACACCCAATGACACCATGACTCATGTGACCCTAAGAGACTCACATGATGGCTGGGTGGATTAATGATCATATAAGAGTATAAATACCTGGGACTCCCCATGAGTCTGTTAGAACTGAGAGGATACTTGGATGAGAGAAGAAGCACCCTCTAGAACCACAAGCAAGTTCAGATGCCTTTGTAAAGCAACCCAATAAGAACTGACAAGAAACATCACCGCACAACACTCTGGGTGATCCAGAATGTAGGGCACTGCCCCTGGGTGGAAAAAAAAGTTTTTTCGGTGCCCCTTCTGGTAATCTACTACTACTTTGTGTCAATTGGTGAGCATGTGTCTGAACGACAAAAGATGATGTGTGGGGTGCCACAAGGGTCCATTCTCGGACCACTTCTTTTCAATATCTACATGTTGCCCCTAGCTCAGATCATGGAGCAACATAATATTTCTTATCATACTTATGCAGATGATACACAACTTTATATTTCTGTGTCATCACAAGACTACAGTCCCTTACTTTCACTCAGTGACTGTATTCATCAAATCAATGAGTGGATGTGCCAGAATTTTTATCAGCTTAATGCAGATAAGACAGAAGTGATTGTATTTGGCCCCAAAAATGAAAGGTCAAAGATCAGTGCTCACCTTAATTCCATGTCACTGACAACAACAGATAAAGCCAGAAATCTTGGTGTAATTATTGATTCTGACCTGAATTTTAACAGCCAGTTAAAGCTCATTACCAAATCAGCCTACTACCACCTGAAAAATGTAACCAGAATTAAGGGATGTCTGTCCAAAGAAGACATGGAAAAACTGGTTCATGCATTTATTTTCAGTAGGTTGGACTATTGCAATGGAGTCTTTACTGGCCTAAACAAAAAATCAATTAGGCAACTACAGCTGATTCAAAATGCTGCTGCACGAGTCCTTACAAACACCAGAAAAATGGACCATATTACACCAGTCCTCAGATCACTACATTGGCTTCCTGTGACTCAAAGAATAGACTTCAAAATCTTACTGTTGGTCTACAAAGCATTAAATGGTCTAGGACCGAAATATATTGTAGATTTATTAACTCCATATGAAGTATCCAGACCTCTCAGGTCATCAGGGACAGGTCTATTGTGTGCTCCCAGAATGAGAACCAAACAAAGTGAAGCAGCTTTCAGTTATTATGCTCCTCACCTGTGGAACACTCTCCCTGCACACCTGAGGTCTGCACCAACTGTCAGCTTATTTAAATCAGAGTTGAAAACATTATTATTCGCTACAGCTTTTACTTAAAGTAATCATTTTAAATGCTAGATTATTGTCTTAAACACTAAATTATTGTCTTTTACTGGCTTCCTTTAATTGTATTTTATTTTTATTTTCTATTCTCTTCTAATCTCTTTCTTTCTTTCTTTCTTTCTTTCTTTGAAATGTATGATTTTAATGTATTTTTATGCTTCTGTAAAGCACTTTGAATTGCCTGGTGTATGAATTGTGCTATACAAATAAATTTGCCTTGCCTTGCCTTGCCTAATCAACCATGTTCTTTCAAACCCCACACCTCTACTGAGGTTTGAAAAACGCATGTTAAAAATCTGCAGTCTCCAAGCCAAGACAGTAATGTAATTGCATTTTGTTGCTGAGACTCACTCTATTGTCTCCAGGTGGTGCAACTGGGTCAGTCATCCACGATCCAAACCTTGATCCAGATGTCTTGATGGTGATGGGCTCAGATATTCCTGTTAGCTTCCCACAGGCTGAAACACAAAGAGCACATTAGAAGGTAAAGGGTGGACAAATAAAAGAAATATCTGCAAAAAGATTATTTGGTGTATGAAGTTTGTTTCCAACAGAGTCCCTGTTAACCTGGAACACACAGAAAACAACTGGAAACAATTTTCTGAAAATTATTCCTACTTTAAGATAAGATTGGATAAGACTTTATTGATTCAGTCCTTACAGCCTGCAAGTATTACAAAGAGCAAGCACATTAGCATAAAGAGGTTGAAATGCCATCCGGGCCTGTAGCCTTTCTAAAGTAAGAAAGTGTGAGTCTTTTCCTGTTAATTTCTGTATTTTGTCATATTCTGTGTTTAGTGTCTACACCTGCCCATTACCACAGAGGTGCTCCCAAGTCCAACTCCAGTGGTACTTGTTTGATCTTCTGTGAATGTCTCTGTTTGTGTTTTGGGGACAACTCAACTTGAATTGAGGTAGAATAAATAAAAAGAAACTACCATATGCTAAAGGACTGAGAGCAAGATACAGCTAATAGAAATAAGTCACTGACTTTATAGACAAAAATACTTGTTGCTACAGAACATACAGAGAATGAATAAATGCAACAAGCAATGACATTAAATGACTGAATGAGGACCAGTACATACCAGATAAAGCAATGAAAGATAGTAATATGTGTTGAAAACACAGAACGCTAATTGAAGGAAAACTTTAACGTTAAACCAGCAAAGACATCATTAAGCAGCAGAGAGCTGTGGGAAGCCCAAAGGAAAATCTCTGAAGTCAATATGATAAATACATTGGTGGTGAATTCTATTGTTGATCTAACACTTCCTACAATACTCTTATCAATCTGCAGCAGGGATTCAGAACCTTTTGAAGGTTGAAGGCCATGCTCAGTGGCACCCACAGAAAATTTTCAAAGGTGTGACACGCAGAGGGAGGGTGTTGGGGGTCACTGGTGATTGGTGATGATGATTATGATGATGATGATGATGATGATGATGATGATGATGATACTCGCAGCTGTTTTTACAAGTTTGGGTCAGTCAGTCTTCAGCAGAACAAAAGAGTATTTACAAGAGTCAGTCTTGAACAGAGCTGCTCTCAGCAGCAGCTCATAGCTTTACAGTTCAGTGATTTCATGTTCTAGGTTGTCAGAAACATCAGCTGGTTCCACATTACACAGTAAATATGTTGAGTTCCTTTTGTCAACTCTTGATGCCCTGAAACATCTCACCAAATGTCTGAAGGAGTTTTCACACTCAGTATATTCAGATATCACAGCAGCTTTTGTTCCTGCAGAGCAGGAACATGCTCAGTATTTCCTCTTTAGCTTTAATTTCACTTCACATGATTTTACATTTGACAGCAGAGAGCTGAGCAGCTGCTGGAGCTTGAGGTTCAGCTCTGAGAGGTTCTCGATAACGTCCACCATGAAGGTCAGATCACACAGACACTTTCTATCACTGAGCTGCACATCAGGTTTTCCTTCATCTTTTTCCAAATTATTCCAGACAAACTGACACTTTGGACAGTTTGACTTTGTCCAGTGCTCTCAGCTCCACAGCAGCAACAAGGCTCTCCACAAATTCTCCTTCTGAAGGAGGTTTCAGTTTCTTAGCTGTTAGCTTGTGCAGCACAAACCTGTCTGCAAAACACTGTCTCTGTAAGAATGTGGTCTGTGAAAGCTGCTTGTTGAGCATCCAAACTCTGCCAAAGTGTTAACTCCACCAGAGTCCACCAAAGTTAACTTTACCCAAATGCATTTACCTTTACAGCTCATCCAGTTTAATATGTTTCAAGCTGTAATGACTCTTGAGATTTGCTTTTGTCATCACTGCAAGTGCATCCCCACAAATTAATTTGAGCACACTGGCTTGCCTTTTACTTTTAATTCAAAAAAGGTTTATGCCTTTCTCTTGGAACGCACAACACTCTCGTCTGTACTTATGTTTTATTGATAATTGATGTCATATCAATGCTGTGTCTGTGTTGAATTCAGGGACCACTAAGAAGGACATTAGTCTACTTTATATGTTATTTTGTTTACTGCTGAAAAAGTAATTGCTTTTTTGTATTTATGAATTGCCTTGTGGGCTAGATCAGAAGGTCTCATGGGCCATGTACAGCACAGAGGCTGGATGTTCCCACCCCTAATCTATAGCCTCAACCCCACGATCACAGGGTTAGGGAATGTAAAGTTCACCCACTATCTCTACCTGTATGTCCATTTATTTGCTTGAAAAAAAAAATGCCATTCATATTTCTGTTGACTTGTGTATGTGTCTGTTATTTACTCACCCAGCCTCTGCATGCAGGCCCTCAGTCGGTCCTCTAAGCTTATAACTCGGGTGTGGAGCTCCTGGTAGTCCAGACCTCCCAGTTGTTCCTGCAGTGTTCCCAGCAGCTCAGTAACATTAGCAGCTTCCTCTTTAAATTGTCGGACCAGCAGAGTGTCTGCCTTGTAGGCCTCCAGGACTGGGATCAGGGGACGTAACTCCTCCATCTTTGCTTTGATGGACTGGCAGACAGACAGATCAGAAATTTCCAGATGTCCTCTCAACAGTCTCCAGATGTTTGTTAACTATATATGTTTCATTTTTTACATTTCAAAGTTTATTGACTAATGTTTGAATAACTAATAACACAGTGATCAAATATGTTTTGTCAGAGGTCACTTTAAAATGTTGCAGCAAGTAATGGAAAAACAACGAGTAGCCACAGTGAGTCCTCTTCACAGCGAGGTAACAAACTCCTGTCACTGTGCTCTGCTATCCACACTCATTCCATGTGCAGCCTAAAATCTGATCACAGTTGCTCACAAGATGATGGGAAAAGGGGCAATTATTGTTTGTTTGGGTTTTTTTTTTTTATCAGTACAACAATAATATTTGCTTCCACCACCCACTTCTGAAATGAATCAGGGGGTCCTGGTTCAGGCACAGCATGGACTGTAGGTCAGCAGCAAAAATATACTTGAAGCAGAGGAGTGCACTTTTCATACACGCTATATGCATTTACATGCATGTAGCGTGAGTGGAATGTGGCCTGGTGTTCAGCCTGTCAAATACTTTCTGCATGGGCACACTGTCATTGTCAAACTTACTGGCAGTTTCAGACACATTTTTTTAGCAATAGGTTATCACAGTTACGGCATGTCTGCTCAGGAAGTGTTTCAGCTACATTTTCAATTGTCTGTCTCATCTGTGAAATGTAACACTTCTTAGTGTGCAGACACCTTTGCTGAGTTGTTGATTGGTAGTTTACAGCATGATATCATGATGTGGGCACTACCTTGTACTGTCTGGCGATGTTGTTCTCATGTCCATCTTCCACTTGTTTGAATTTGTTTTCTAGACCTTTTAGCTGAACTTCCATTTTCTCCACAAACTGCAAATCTCTCTGGGTCCGCTGATCCAGTACCTCAATGGACTGACTCATATTCTGAACCTGGATGACAAACATATAATACATAAAAAAAAACCACAGTATATTACTACTACTGCTACTACAACCAGTGCACTGCTAATGTACCTTTATAGTAAACATCATGGTTAGGTTACATGACAATACCATTGTCACTGATCTTGCTGTGTTCAGTTTATTCCCTTTTGTTTCTTTACATTTCCCCTTCCCTGTGTCTCTTGTGCTCCTGCCTGTCTTTCCTTCTTCCTCTGTCTGTGTGGTGTGAAATTGTCTGAGTGAAGAAAGGTGTGCTGAAGCCAGAGCAGAGCCTATCCAGCTACCTCCCATCCTATAATAAGCCTCCTCAGACTCTGCTGTAACGCATCCACTCAGCCGGATAATGTGTTTCCAGCTCCCATTTCTAGTTTACATTTGCTCATTGCCTGTTAGCTGCAACTAACCCTATTTCTTGTCTCCCTGCACTTTCATCTCATCTGCCCAGCTCCCTTGCCACAGAGTCCTGTTCAGGCCAGCAACTTCCTGGATTCCACTCTTCTACCCACTTCTTGGTCTCTCTGCTTTGGCCCTGGCTCATATTCCATTCCTTTTGCTCTACAATAAATGGCCTTGGATCTCTTGTCTGACTCTGTCTATACCTAGGTTCACAGGCTTAGCCCCTTAACCAACAGAACACGTGGTACTTTTAGTTTCAGCTCATATTGGACGACACAACGATATGATATATACATTTATGTAAATTGTAAATGGAATGCATAAAGCACTTTTCTAGTCTACCAAACACTCAAAGCATTTTACAACACATGGCACATTCACACACATACACAGACTGGAGGAGTTTTATGGAAGCAAAAAAGGGTCATTAACATTCTGAGCTTGTGAAATGGTGTTCACAAATAATTTCTCAGCCAGCAATTGTATATTACCTTTTGTGTGCATGTGAAAAATAGTGTACATTTATCAGAGCCTTCTGATTAGATTACTGCTTTACCTCCTGAGCCACAGTCACCCCACATTTACCACATAATACCACAATACTGCTACTAGTACCACTATAATACTTAATAATAAACCATGATAGTACTACTAGCACCACCACGGCTGTAGCTGAGGAGGTAGAAAAATCACCCACTAATTAGGAGGTTCAATCAATGGCTTCTCCAGTTTACATAATGAAGTGTGCTTGTAGGAATGTGTGTGAATGGGACACTTGTGTATAACGCACTTTGAGTGGTTGGTAAGACTAGAAAAGTATTATATAAATGAAGTCCATTTAAGATAAGATTAATCCTACGCCAGGCAAATTAAATTGTTACAGTCAGCAAAGTCTAAAAAGAAAGGCATAGAAAGATCTAAAAGGACAGTAACAAAAAGATGTATATGTACATTATGTACAAGATTATAAGAATACTGTTGAACAGGAGTCAAATATGGCTAATAAATACAGTGTTTGTACTGTTGCATGGTTGGAAAGAAAACACTAAAAATGTGGCATATTGCACAAGATGTATAGATATTAGCAAATATTATCATAAATAACAGTAGTGCAAAACCAGTAGAGTTGTGATGTAATGGGAAACAGCATCAACACAGTGCTACATTAACTGATGCCAGCGTTAAATAATCTGACAGCTTTTGGAATGAAGAACCTGTGGTAGTGTTCCTTCGCACACAGTGCTTACCCTAACCCATGATTGATGTCAGCTTGGCTAATATCCTCTTCTCACCCCCCTCCTAAGCCTATTATTATTATTATTATTATTATTATTATTATTATTATTATTAGCAGTATTATTACTTATCAGCAGTATTATTTTCAGCAGTGCCATCAGTAGTAATAATCGTAGTCAGTAATAGTCGTGTATTTCATACCTTTTCCAGCAGCTGTCTCAGCTGTTTGGTTCGGGCATCTCTGGAGCAGGCCGTCTGTTGAGGAGCAACCACTGTACAAACACATCGACCTTCAGAATCCTGAGCAGAACTGTACACCTGCCAGCCCTCCTCAGGGGCAGAAGGACCCACCTAGTAAACAGGAAATCAGAGGATAATGATGGAAATAAATTGACTGCAATTACAGTTGTCGAGTTGTGTTTACAATAATTCCATAAAATATATCAAACAAGGTTCAATGTTCCGCTTTATTGTCAATACAAAGCAGGGTTGTATAATGAAATGCATACCAATCAATCACAGAGAGAGTGAGAGGCTGAGAGACTGCAGACTGTTAACTTTCCAGTCCTTCTAATGGGCAGACAGACCCACATTAACCTTCTTGTGCAAAAAATTTAATTCAAAAGGAATTAGTTATGCCCTTGGTTGTTTGCGTTTTCTGTTCTCTACAGTCTGGACTCCGTATCATATTCAGATGTACTTATACCTATCATTATTGTTATTGTTATTATTACTAGTATCATCACACTATTTTACCTGTTAAGTCTTAATGGTGATATACCCACCCAACCTTTTCATACAAGATCAAGGTGAGTAGCATAACTGTCAGTAGTAATCAGTCTTAGGGTGGAGTGACAACTGAATCTGTGGGTTTGAGAGTGGAGGCAGAGTTGTGTCTATAAATAACTTCTACATAATCCAAAACAGACAAGAACACTGAATTATAATATACTGAGTTTAGACAAATTAATTCTGTTTCTATGCAAATGTCCAATTTTTGTCAAAGCTTCCCGACAAGAGCGCCAATGTCAAATTCAGACATCACTTTTTGATCCAGCCAGATCTCAAGATACATATACTCTGAGACCCTCTTCATACTATGTCCATTCAGAGTGGTATTATAGAAACCATTGTCCACAATATCTCTGGCTCCAGAGAATAGCATAGATTTTGTCTGGTTTTCAAATTAAGAAGTGCATCTTGCAATTTATCAAAAGTTTGTCGTATTTCAGTGGCTGAGTATGCAGGATTAGCAAAGACATCCAGAAATACATCATACACATAAAGATGGGTGTGACAATTTGCTATAGAGAAAATATAATTTTTTTTGGACATAAATTGTCAACAAGACCCAATATTGAACCTTTTTGAAACCCCTTTGACAATGGTACAAAGACAGAATGATCATTTCCCCAAATCACACATTCATGCCTAGAAATAGTCTAGGAAAAACACACTTGAAAAATGATTTTCTTTTATTTTTCTTTTCTGTGGTGTTGTTATAAATTTGTATTGAACTTGGAGTAGGATAAGCCTTCAGGCTGTGGTCTTCTTGTTGTTGTTGTTTTTTTTCCATCTAATAAGGCCCAGATATTGTCATCAGCAGGCATGTATTTGCAAGCAAATATTGAGGCTGTTACTTCAGTGTGTATAAACATCTATTATTCAATGCCTGAATGACACATTTCAAAAAAGACAAAAACGGAAGGTGAAGTGAATTAAAAGTCAATTTATCTTACAAAAAGAAACAAAATTAAAAGGGAGGTGCCTGAGAACTTAGTGTGCTTGTCAAACTGGTAAGAGCAAAGGCTTGGATACACTTTAGATTTCATAAAGAAATGACAAGTCTGGATACCTCGTTCAGCGTTACAGTTAGAATGATGTCATTTGTTCAGTGGATAGTGAGGAATTATTTGTGTGTTTTCAATGAAAGTGCCTAGAGCACTTTTTTTTTTTAAAGGTTTTTTAGGTTTAATTTGTACATTTCTACAATTATAAACACATTTTCTGGTGTAATGAGAATGAGGGAATTATTAGGAGTTTTATGTATGTATTTCATATTTAATATATATACAGTATATATTATATCATTATGTAATATTCTTTCTCTTCATCACCGGCTACTGTCGGTGGCTTCGTTCATTGATAGTAAAAGAAATGGGCCACAGACTGTTTTAATTTGTTTGGTATGAACAAATAGTGTGTTTTTAGAAATACTTCTTTCCTGAAAATATTTTACAAATTTGTTTTCAGAACATACCAAATAAAACACACACAATAAACTTTGTAGCTCAGCTGCAACTTTGTGCTTCACATAGAAAAGACAGAATGGACATAAAAAGAGATTAAAAAAAATGAATGTAAAATCACATGGAGAATAAAAAACACTTGATTCTAATAGTAAAAGTAAGATAGAATGAGGATGAAAATAAAGACAATGCATAAAACCACAGAATAAAATATTGAAATGAGTACATAGAATGCATAAAATCAAGTAATATACAACAATTTAAAAAAGTGCAGTAGTACATAAGTGCGTGACAACGCACAAAATTTCAGGTCTGTATCAGAAAGTCATAGCGAAAGGCTAAAGCACAGAGATCAGTTCTCAGCTTTCTGCTAAAAATGTTCAGCGAGCTGCTTCCCAGATATCTGTAGATAGTTTGTTCCAGAGCTTTGGGCGTCTTTGACAAAGACTGCATCCCATTCTTGGTTTGAGTGTAGATTAGGAAATTTAAATTTACTGTTAGTTTTAAGATTACTTTCTTTTCAATTATGTTCATGCTAATACACAGCTATTGCTGGTTACATTAGAAACGACATTAGAGACTCACTTTCTGATGACATAGCAGTTATAGATGGCATTGTGCTGGCCTCCAGCACCACTGTAAAGAATCTGGGAGTTATCTTTGATCAGGACATGTCCTTTCACTCCCATGTAAAACAAATTTCACGGACTGCCTTTTTTCACCTACATAACATTGCAAAAATCAGACTCATCCTGTCTCAAAACGATGCAGAAAAATTAGTCCATGCTTTCGTAACTTCCAGGTTGGATTGTTGCAATTCCTTACTATCAGGCTGCCCAAATTCATTGCTGAATATTCTCCAGTTGCTCCAGAACACTGCAGCATGTGTTCTGACAAAAATGAGGAAGAGAGATCATGTTTGTCTGATATTAGCGACTCTGCACTGGCTCCATGTAAAGTTTAGAATAGAATCTAAAATCCTCCTCCTTACTTACAAAGCCATAAATGGTCAGGCAC
Organism: Chaetodon auriga; assembly: GCF_051107435.1. Lineage (NCBI taxonomy): Eukaryota > Metazoa > Chordata > Actinopteri > Chaetodontiformes > Chaetodontidae > Chaetodon > Chaetodon auriga. The sequence continues at coordinate 29,889,892 of NC_135078.1, read as the reverse complement.
CATCTTATCTTAAAGAGCTCATAGTATCTTATTATCCAACTAGAGCACTGTCTTCCCAGAATGCAGGCTTACTTATGGTTCCTAAGGTCTCCAAAAGCAGAACAGGAGCCAGAACCTTCAGCTATCAAGCTCCTCTCCTGTGGAACCATCTTCCAGTCTTTCTCCAGGAGGCAGACATTGTCTCTACATTTGAGAGTAGGCTTAAAACTTTCCGTTTTGATAAAGCTTATAGTTAGGGCTGGCTCAGGCTTGTCCTGGACCAGCCCCTAGTTATGCTGCCATAGGATTAGACTGTCGGGGACCTCCAAAGAAACACCAAGCTCCTCTGTTTTTCTCTCACTCTCCATCTGCACATTTTTATGTCCTACCACAGCATGTTACTAACTTAGCTTCTTCCTTGGAGTCTCTGTGCTTTGTCGTCTTGCAGGTTCCCATTGATGGTGGCTGAATCTGGATTGTGGATTACAGCTACGTCTCCTGCCATGGCCCTGCCTGACATCCACTGCAACTGCTACTACTATTATTACATCCACTGTCACTGTTACTGTGACTGCATTTCTGTCTGTCCCTCTCTGTCAGTCTCCCGCTCTCTCTCTCTTGCTCTGTCTCTCTCTCACCCAACCAGTTGAGGCAGATGGCCGCCCACCCAGAGCCTGGTTCTGTCTGAGGTTTCTGCCTGTTAAAAGGAAGTTTTTCCTCACCACAGTCGCCACAAGTGTTTGCTCACAAGGGAACTGTTTTGTTCTCTGTAGATAAAAAAGCTCGGCCTTTACCAGTTCTATATGGAAAGTGTCCTGAGACAACTTCTGTTGTGATTTGGTGCTATACAAATAAAATTGGATTCAATTGAATTGGATAGTTTATTTAATAACAGTTACATTAACACTTTGATTTTAATACTTTAATCCTAAAATTAGAAGTGTAATAAAAAAAAGAAGAGCAGAAGAGGAAGAGGATGCATGAAGTCTGGATGGTAGATAAAATAACCAGGCATGTTAAAAAATGTGTTAAAGTGACCAAATGTGTTAAAGACGCGTGAAAATCAAAGAATGTGTTAAGTATGTGTTAAAGTACTGAAAAGAGGATTCTTGAGTCACAGGTGTGAACAAGTCAAAATTGGTTCAGGCGCTAGTTGATTCTTTGTGCATTCTGTTCACGTGGGAATAAACCAGCATAAACTGAGTTCACACAGAATGTGTCAAGACTAGGACAAGTTCTGCTGCTTTTATCCTTGTGTACTGAAATGTGGGTATACATGTATGGTCAGTGTCTGTGCATTGAGTGTAGTGGCGTGTATGGCATGATATCAGTGGGTATGTTTTTGCAATAGCATATACTTAAATGACGCCCAGACTAGGTGACACCAGATGTTGAACTGGAAAATGCTGACTTCCCAGAAATCTGACTTCCAGGAACACTGGCAGCCTGTGAGCTACTCACTGCAGTAAAGTTCAGGTCAGCAGATAGAATACAACAGTGTTCTTATTCTGTCATTCTGTTCATAATTCAGAATCATAATTCAGTAAAATTAAATTAAATCATTATTTCAAACATATTGGCTTCTATGTTTTGAGTTGGCCATATTGAAAATTTTTGTTTCTAACATTTTTAATGTGATTGTTTAGCAAATATTTTTTCAGACATTTCTTTATGCTTCTTGATTATTTCTGAGGAGCTGAGCGAGACCAGCAGCAATACTGATGGTGTAAACCCAGTTAAACTGGTAAATTTGGTTAATCAATAAGAATCTTCTCAAGTGTCGACAAATCACCCTGATAATTTGCTTTTAACAGCAAATGGATTTGAATCAATGTTTTTCCTTTATTCTGTCAAAAGGTAAAAGTCATTTAGTGAAACCTGATACTCATTTAGCAAAATCTTAGCCAAGATCTGCACAGATATAAGCACATTCCCAGAAAAACACTGTAGAAAATGTGAAAACATTTCTCTGCATTAGACACAGGAACCTTACATGATGTCACTTATTTGCCAGTTCAACGCATTGCTTTTCAAAATAGCACAAATATGAACCAATTGATTATGGACTGACATCTGTATCCTTTTTGTCATTCAATATGCTTAATACTGACTGCTTGTAGGTATATTGATAAGTTCAGCTTCAATGTAGCCAGAAAAAGATGCAAGGGGAAGAAACCTGAACAGGCAGCATGCCATTGTCATTGTTCCTAGGCATCAGGGTGTCAACATCACAATGTAACACAGTTCCTGCACTGAGTCCAGCTGACTGTATCCCTCTGGCCTCAAACAGTAGTCTTGTTAGTGTTATGACTAGATAAAAATAACCACTCCCCTGTACAATCTGTGTTTTAAACTACTAGATCAGGTAATCTAATTACAGTCTACTATAGTAATTCCAGTCCAACTGAGGCTCCTATTCAAGTTGTCTTTGCTCATTAAAACTCTCAGCCTGTGTCAAATAAATCTTTCATTCTCAGTGATCTAATTTCATCGCATAGCATAGACTTCCTCTTCCTTACTGACATCTGTCTTAAAACTGAGATGTGCTCCCCTCTAATAGAGTTCTGCCCACCCAGGGGTATTACAGCTGTTTTTATGAATCATCTCACCTCTTAATTTTGGTTCTTTTTTTTTCTTTTTCTTTTTTTTGTTGGTTCTTTTATCAGTTTTGATATTTTAATTCTTAAAATTGTGTGTGATAACCCAATTTGTGGTGTAATGATTTATTGAACCCTAACTCAAATATGGGTTTTCCGAAATAAATTCTCTGAGCTGCTGTCCTCTCTTGTGCTTTAATTTCATAGGGCCATTATAGTTGGTAACTTTTACATTCACAACGACAACCCCTCTAACTCATGTGACAGATTTTTTTTTTTAAACATTTCTAAATCTTTTAACCTTGTGCTGCATCTCTCATATAACCACGGACAATGACAATGAGTTTTAACTCTGGACAAATGTATTACCTTTGATGCATCTTTACTACCTGCTACAAAACCCCAGAACATATAATCCAGTTCTTGTTTCTCTGCAGTCATATTTGGCCAATTACCCAACTCACTTCACTAATACTGTATTAATGGCCATGTTAGTTGGTTTAGCGATTTGTGTACATCAGCACTTGACAGTTCAGCTCCATACACTGCTAGGGCTGTCCCAGTTATTAACAACGGCATCAGACAACAAAGAAGAGAATATAGGAAGGCTGAACATAGATAGAAAAATTCTAAACTTGAAGTTCATCACCTCCATACGAAGGACTTCACAACAGAAATTCTTTTAATGGATCCTGAAAACTTCTCCTCTGCAGTTAATCAGTTTATTGGTCCGTTTCACTCCATTATGAAATCTACTGCTAAGAATCGTATGGTATATTGGTGGGTCTCTATACATTAAAGACTATGGTGTAGACCTGCTGTATATGGAAAGTGTTGTGAGATAATTGTTGTTGTGATTTGCTGCTAATTAAATCAAATTAAACTCAATTGAATATACATAGTATGTTTATATACTGTATACATATGTTCATCCTGAAGCTGATTAATCAGAAGGATTGAGTTTATGAAAAACTGGGCTACAAACAGTCTGTAAGAATAAACATGCAAGTCATCCACACCTACTGTGAACAGGATGTCATCTAAAACCTTCAACAGAGCTGTTAAAACCTATAAATACACACTGAATTTATCAAAAATGTTGTTACTTTAATGTGGCAGCAGATGAGACAATAATGGCAATATGAAAGAGGAATACACAAGAATTTTCATGTTGTCTTTAATTAAACAGAAATACATATTATCTAATAAAATAGCCCTGCTGTGAAAAAAGTAGTCCCACCTCTCCGTACGTTAGCTCTGCATGTCGTCTATTCCTCGCCTTTTTTTTTCGGTCACTGCTCAATCAACTGTACCATTGTTAACCCTATCTGGAGGTGAAAGTTAACCTTAAACATGTGAATTCAACTAATTTAGTCTATTTGTTAACGTTGTCAAAACACTGCAGCAACTTTTTGCTACCTACTGTAACAGTTTGTTGTCATGGGTACATTGTTGCTTCTCTGACAATCAGCCCTGTATCGTAAACATGCAAGGCCCCCCCGCAGTTAACTATGAGTGAGTGGTCCAGAAGAATCCACCCAAAACCTCAATGAATGAGAGGTTTTTTTTTTTATAGTTTTAGCTTTGAGTGATTACTGACTTTATTAAGCGACTACATGTGACATCGTGGCAGCCACCTGGACACGCAGCAGTGGCATCTGAATATCATGACTTTAAAAGCACCAAATGACTTGCCTTAACGAATTTCGTTAGTACATCATGTGAAGAATTGTAAAATATCATTTCCATGAGGCTGTTCAGACAGTGACAGATCACCCTATAGAGCCCTGAGTGTCACAGTCTGATCCTGACTGACCGTGAACATGTTTCAATGTTAACACCTTAAAAAAACAGACATCAAAAGCGGCTACTTTTTGCTGCGTACTGTAGTAGTTGGTTGTTGTCATGGAAACATTGTTGCTTCCCTGAAGCGGAGTGATATGCTGTGATAAGGCTTTTGAGAATAGTAGCTGTAATATACGCTCATTATATCACAGTTAACAGCCAATCAGATTGCCGGATTTCACCTTTCCGTTTTATAAAGATAATTAAATAATAATAATTCTGAGGACTATAGTGGCCAGCAGGTATATGACAAATTGAGCAGAATTTTTTTTCTGAGGAAGTTGATGGGTTAAAATGGAATATGTTTGTGCAAAATAAAGAAACTGTCACCATTAGAATTAGTATTAGGAGAGGAACATACAGGGGGATAAATCTGATACCCTGACGTTTAACACTGTAAAGTGGTGCTGAAGAGTTTCAGTTTATGGATGTTTAGTGACACAAGCGAAATAAACTCCCTACTGATTTTACTATTCATTCTACACTATTATTATTATTATTATTATTATTATTAGTAGTAGTAGTAGTGCTGTAGGAGTGTGTACTGTAACTGTTGTAACTGTGCAGTTATAATATTTTCAACCCTCTCTCTTATGGGTTCTAATCATCTTTAATCTGTCTGTTAATCCAGAGTATTAACACATTCATTGGCATCTAATGAGTGAAGTCTGATTAAACATTAAATCCAATTAGAAAACCTCAATATGAGCATTTAATCTGTCAATCTGTTACGGTCTGTAACGGTCTATAAAGTCACAGTTTCAATCTCCTCTGGGTCACTGAGCAAGGTTTCATCTGATGATTGATTTCATTAGTCAATCAATAGGCTGACATCTGATACGGTGGATCAATAATCTAAATGTTTCTGAGTGTGTGGTGGAGAGATATTGACGCAGTGTAGTTTAAACTGACACTTTACTCATCAAATATAAAAACGTATGTATAATTAGGTAATTATTATAACCCTAACTGCAAAACAAATTCATATTTTAATCAAATTGGTGGTGTAAAATTATTTCGATATAAAGGTTAAATCTCGTCAGAAGTTTATTTTCACAAACATGAAACTATTTTCTGTCAAATCAAATTTGTTAAACAAGAACATCAGTGAACAAGATTTTACTCCGTCTGTGACTGAAACACAGTTGAATACACTGGAAACGGTGTGTTTTTGCAGGGTCAAGTGTGATTAGAATACATAGTGTTAATAGAATACAGTAGAATATAAAGAAATTACAGTAGAATATAAACCAAACAGTATAATATTACCACAGGAAAGGGTTATGAGAATATTATAGATTCTAATAGAACAGCAGAATATAAATAGAAACATTACATATTTACCACAGTCAAGTGTGATCCAATCAGCAGCAGCAGGAAAACGTTGAGCAGATTATCTTCAGACTCCATCTGTGTCAAACACATCCACCTCCTGCTGCTTAAATCTCTATTTATCTCTCTGCTAACCTGCTTATGAGTAATAACCTGCTTATCTCTATTAACCCGTCAGCTGTCTGGTTATTTGTTATCTGTCTCTTTGCCTCCCTCTGGTCTCTCCGTTCTGCTCTTCCTCTTTCCTCCCTCCTCTCTCTCTGGTCTCTCCGTTCTGCTCTTCCTCCTTCCTCCCTCCTCTCTCTCTGGTCTCTCCGTTCTGCTCTTCCTCCTTCCTCCCTCCTCTCTCTCTGGTCTCTCCGTTCTGCTCTTCCTCCTTCCTCCCTCCTCTCTCTCTGGTCTCTCCGTTCTGCTCTTCCTCCTTCCTCCCTCCTCTCCCTCTGGTCTCTCCACTCTGCTCGTCCTCCTCCCTCCCCCCTCTCTCTCCATCTTCTTCTCTGATGCAATGCTGAAAATCAACCAAGTGGAAACAAGATCCTTCAGCTCAGTGTGTTTCTGTGTGTGTGTGTGTGTGTGTGTGTGTGTGTGTGTGTGTTTGTACATATGTGTATGTAGTTGTATGAATGTGTGTATGCATATAGCTATCCAATAAATCTTGTCAAAAAAAACAGATTGTTGCTATATCCCCATACCAAACAGTGTTGTTGGTGTTCATTAAAAGTTACTGTTCTGTTGATTAAGAGTTTTTTTATATGTGTTCTTCACAGTGGAAATACTCTTTGATTTGTGAGTCTGCACTTTCACCCACTTTAAGTAAATTTTCAGTTGATCCAGTAGCCTGTTGGTTCATAGTGATGGTTGTCATGTGATCTATGTACACTCTTACTAGAGATAAATAGTACCTTCCTATGACCCACTTAGATTTCGTAATACCAGTAGCAAAATCCTAAATCCAGATCCAGATCCTAAAAGATCTGTTCACTGTGATGGGACACCTTCCTGATGTCATCAATAGATCACTTAGTTCTGGTATAGTTCTCACTGGTTTTTAAATAGCTGTGTAAACAGCATTATTAAAAAGATGAGGATGACAACATGATGATGATGATGAAAATGATGATTTTTATTTTCTTTATGTTCAGACTGATGACAGTTTTAGTTTGTTTAGGTTTGCCTGGAAATACTTTAAACCTTCATCAGGTTAAAACCAACAGGTAACCAATCACCTTCCTCATCAGAGGTCAGAGAGGTTCTTCAGTCTGCGTGAGACACAAAGAGAAGAAGAAGAAACAGATGGATGAGATGGAGTCTCTAAATTAATAATATTCCTCATTTGGTTGTCATGGAAACAACATCTCCATCTGGAGGCACATCAAAGAATGTGTACGTGTGTGTGTGTGTGTGTGTGTGTGTGTGTGTGTGAGTGTGAGAAAGAGAGAGAGAGAGAGAGTGTGTGTGTGTGTGTGTGTGTTCTGAACCCTGCTGTGGACCATCTGACACTCACACAGTCTGTTGGACTCAAAACAACATTTCAGTGAAAGAAGAAGACACGAGGCATTCAGGAACATTTTGTCACTTTAGCAGAAATTAATAAAAACACAAACACTGATAAAAAAAAATATTTATAAGACTTTTAAACATGTATGTGGTTGATGATGATAATAAAAGTTTTATTAGTTATTATACCTTATAATTACAAAAGCTTGTAAATCACATTTTCCAACAAAGAAATTGCTAAGTGAATTTTATCCAAAGCGCTTAAATGATGACAAATGACAGCTTTTGTCTTGTGTGTTTATGCTGAACACAGTGGATGTTTTCAGCTTCATCGATAGAAATCCAGAATGGCAGTGAAGTCAGTCGATTGTTTGTGTGTCAGTACCTGAGGTCTGAATTTTTTTAGGTAGGTTTTAGATTTAATCAGCTGAAGAAAATAAACTTTTTTAACTTTAATCTGTCAGTTGATGTGAAATATATTAATGTTTCATGAAACCAGATTCATCAATTCATGTTTTATTGTTAATGTAAAAAAATTGTTTCATATTGATTTCAGATTGTGATGCTGGAAGTCAGCTGTTTTGTTACTTGTTTCCATCATGGGCTTTGCTTTGGTTTCCATAGTGACAGTACCAATGGAGGTTGAATATGCTGTCCTGGGTTGCTGTGGAAACCATCAGTCTGCTCCTGTCCAAAGACAAGCCATGCAACCATGATGACGGTACATCCCACTTTGCAGCATCGCTGCCGAAAACTGACAGGAGTTCACTTTAAAGTTCATTTGAAACACAAGCAGGCAACATTCAGTTCACATAGTTTAAGCTGAAATATGCCCACTGACACATATCTTTGTGTTTCTGTTGCCATGGTGACTGCAGGGGATAAAATCTCTATTTTATTCCTCTGAATAAATATAGAAATGAAGGATGGGGTTAGGTATAGGGGTGTTGACCAGGATCAGACATCGGGACTTTTGTTCAATCCTCTACCAAGCAAGATAGAGAGATGGGACCTATGCCCCCCCCCCCCCCACACACACACACACTCAATGGGAGAGTGCAAATTTGACTAAGTGCCAGAGCCAAAAAGTGGGTTAGGAGAGGGGTTGAGAACTGGGGACTGGAAGGGCACAGGCCAGCCCCTGGGGTCCCACCCTCCTCTGACCCCAGGACCGTGGTTTGTACATGTAGTCTGGGGGGCGGCTGCCTCCCATAGCGGACCTCCATACACTCACTCATGTCAAAGTGTGTTTTTCCCATATAAAAAAAATTACAATGAAATGAAATGTTTTTAAATTTTCAAATTCTTAACTGTTTTTTAAATTATTTATTATTCAAAGTGAAATCAAAATGAAATCAAAACCAATGAAAGTTGAAATCACAAAAAACCAAACAAAAAACTCCCTAATAGCAAAGAGGGTGCCTACGTGGGACGTTTTGCCGTAATCCGGCTTCCTAAGGCAAAGGCACACGTAAAAAAAGCGTATTACACAAATTTAAAGTAAAAGGCATGCAATAAATAATCCAAAAGTACAGCAAGCAAGGAATTGAAAGTTAAAAGTAAAACTGCCCAAATGTCCAGTGCAACAGAATGCAAGTTTAAATGTCCAGTGTTTAATTAAGTTTCAATGAGATGTCCAGAGTTTAAATGTTAAATGTTAACATTAATGTTTAACCCCCGCATGAGGGAGGAACAACCTCCTCAGTCTGTCAGTGGAGCAGGACAGTGACAGCAGCCTGTCACTGAAGCTGCTCCTCTACCTGGAGATGACGCTGTGCAGCAGATGCTATGGATTGTCCATGATTGACAGGAGCCTGCTCAGCGCCCGTCGCTCTGCCACAGACGTCAGGCTGTCCAGGTCTGTGCTCACAACAGAGCCTGCCTTCCTCACCAGTTTGTCCAGATCTGTAGCGTCCCTCTTTTTGATGCTGCCTCCCCAGCACACTGCTGCATAGAAGAGGGCACTTACCACCACAGTCTGGTAGAACATCTGCAGCATCTTCTTGCAGATGTTGAAGGACGCCAGCCTTCTGAGGAAGTACAGTCGGCTCTGACCTCTCCTGCAAAGAGCATCTGTGTTGGCAGTCCAGTCCATTTTATCATCCAGCTGCACTCCCAGGTATTTGTAAGTCCGTACAAACTCCACACAGTCCCCTTTGATAGTCACAGGTTCTGGATGAGGCCTGGGCCTCCTGAGGTCCACCACCATCTCCCTGGTCTTGGTGATGTTGAGTTGCAGGTGGTTGGAGTCACACCATGCGGCAAAGTCCTGGATCAGTGTCCTGTACTCCTCTTCCTGTCCACTCCTGATACAGCCCACGATGGCAGTGTCATCTGTGAACATTTGCACGTGGCAGGACCCTGAGTTGTATTGGAAATACAATATGTACAGGGTGAACAGGACTGGAGAGAGCACGGTCCTCTGCAGTGCTCCTGTGCAGGCTCAGATTGAAGATGGGCTGTAGGGGGTCTCCCAGCTCCAATGCGCAGGCCTTCAGCAGTCGTGGGGATACTCCATCTGGACCCGCTGCCTTGCCGGGATGAAGCCTCCTCAGCTCTCCACACACCTGGGCTGCTGTGATTTTGGGTGGGGGAATGGTCTCCCCTGTGCTGGTGTTGAGAGGGAGAGCAGAGGGTGGGGAGGGGGGTGCAGCACTCTGAGGTGCGAATGAGTTGGGGTGGTCAAACCTGTTGAAGTTGCACAGCTGGTTCCCTCTCCCCACATCCCCACATCTCCTTCGATGGTGGCACCCCGCTTCGAGCTGCAGCCAGTGATGATCTTCATCCCGTCCCACACCTCCATCATGCTGTTATTCTGCAACCTCCATACTGCTCCTTCACCTCCCTGAGCTGGACTCTGAGTTCCCTCTGCACGCATTTAATCTCCTGCTGAGCACCGTCCTTGAAAGCCCTCTTCCTCTGGTTTAGAAGACCCTTGATGTCACACATGATCCAGGGCTTTGTTGTTTATAGTGAGGCTGAAGCAGAATCAGGTTGTGGTCTGCTTCCCCAATGCAGGCAGTGAGGTAGTGCTCTATGCGTCCTTTACGTTTGCATACAGTAGGTCAATAATCCTATTTCCCCTGGTGTTACAGTCCACATACTGGAAGAAAGCAGGAAGCATTCCGGGTAGGTTTAGGTTTAACTACTATGTGTCTGTTGCCTAGTGATGTTATTATTTTTTTCTGTTTGTGAGTTATGTTAGGATGTGTATGTGGGAGGGATGCCATTTAGCGAGTGATGTGTTGTTGTTATTGATTAATGTTGTTATTTCAGGGGAGATAGTGTCTAAGTGTGGTTGCCCGTGTGATGGTCCAGTGAAGAGCCCAGGCTTTCGCCCCTGCCCCCCAGGTGGCACGGTGGTACAGTGGCAACACTGTCGCCTCACAGCTAGAAGGTCCCCGGTTCCATTCTCATCTGGGGGTGCTGTGGGCGCTGTGGGCGTGTCTTTCACCATGCCTTCAGTGCCTGCTGCCCCGTATCTCGAGGAAAAATTTGCATGTTCTCCCCATGTTCAACTGCGGTATCCTCCATTAAAAAAAACCCACCAAGAAGATCACCACCTGACCAACGGTGACGATACTGGTGACGAAATGGGCACCGGTCGGCTGGCAGCCCACCGCTCCTGGTCTGCCGCAGAGGAAGGACTGACCAAGGATGGGTCAAAAGCGGGGAAGAATTTCACATAAGCATGGCGTTTGCAGTTTTCCCCCCTAACTCTGCATGTTGTGTTGTTTGTAACAAATTAAAGATGTCTTCATCCTCCCCAGAAGTAATCTCTTAGTTTAGCCTCCTGTGAAAGGTGTGGAGGTCCCTCCTGAGGTCCAGTGGGTGGGAGGATTGGGTGGGAATGTGGGAATGAATGAGAGTCCTTTTTCCAGTATCTCCAGCTGTGTGGGCGTAAGGGTGATGGAGAGGGAAGAACAGAGGTTAGTGATGTTGGACAGGTGGGGAGTTGTTTGTAAACATTTATCCCTGTTTAATAGTTTAATTGCTAGCTCCAGTATCTGAACAACATCTGGGGGATCTAGTGGATGTGATCCTTGGGGTCAGCTTTAAACAGAAGCATATTGATTTCTGGTAAGAAATTATATTTGACTGTAATGGTGTAATGGTGTATATGGTTAAGTTTGGGGAGTAGTTCTTTCTTCCGGGGTTCCAGGTTGTCAGAAAAGTTGATTACAGGATGCAAATGGTGGAGTTGGGGAAGGTGATTTGGCTGGTTCGCCATAACTGTTGTAGTAGTTTGTATGTAGGTGTCAGCTGATGTTCTGAAAGGCAGTTGATCAGTCTGACTGAAAGAATGACCAGTTGTGTTTGTGTCTGTGGGGTGAGTTTTTTAAGAATTTCTGGATGCGGTGAATAGTGGCTCTGTAATAACTGTCAATTTGGATATTGGGGTCTGTAAAGGATGGAATATGGGAGAGGTTGGAGTCTCGATGATATGGGTCCTCTTCCGTCTTTCGTTGTGGCTCCGCCATGCCATCTGCATTGGCCACATTCTAAACTTCAATGTAAAAAAGGCTCTCGATCTGACCCCAGTCCTGTCCTCAATTCGTTCCAAGGCAAGACAACTGGTGGGACATTTCTGAAGCAGCACAACTGCAAAAGTTAGTTCACTGATGTTCTTTTCACCTCTGTTAATGTATTATTTGTTTTATATTTCTGCATGTCACAATAACATGATTTACTTATTTGTCTTTTAGGAGAAATTACATTCGCTGCCCCTTACGTTGTTAAAACACTGCAGTTTGAAAGCAATTGTTCCCCTGTCATTATGAGTTATTCAAACGTTGACAAAATTATTTGAATTCATATGGACCAGTTTGCTTTGGATAAAAGTGTCTGCCAAATGAGTAATTGTAATTGTATTTATTGATAAACATTTGACACCTAATGTTAGATTCCATTGTATTGTCATGTTACATACCCATAATACACTAAGCAAAAATGTACATTTTATTTATATGAATGAATATATGAACAGCATTTATTAAGATGAATTGATTTCTATTACTTTGCAGTCATGGCTGCACTGTTGCAGGACAGTCTTGAGTGTATTACAAATTGATAAAATTACTTATATCTGTCTGTTTAATAGTCATTGACCAGCAGAGAAAGGAAAAGAACCTTTTTGTGAACCATTTGGCTGGAAGGCTTCAGGGTTTCAAGAAGTTTCATCTCATCATCACTAAAACCTTTTGCACCATTCCAATTATTTATTGTTATGTTTCAGGAAGGAATTGGACTCAATAGCAGACACACAGATAGGGAGTAAAGGAAAACATTAATTTATTGAATGTGCAAAGAAGTAACTTCCTAGAAGTAACTAGCTAGGAAGTCCAGGGAACAGCAGGTGAGGCATGAGGCAGTGAGGTGGTGCGCAGTTCCAAGATACACCGGAGCACATAGCACTCAAGTGAAGTGAGTACTTGCATGGCAGGCATGTGGTGATGGAGGTGGTGGTGGTGGTGGCAGAGGGTTGGAGGCTTAAATCAGGTGGAGGCAAGAGGCTTGCAGCATAGTGGTAGAAGCGCTGGGGCTGGAGATTAATACTGGTGAGCTCAATGATCCAAAACAAAAGGAAAAAAACAACTCAGGATGAAACAGTGGAAAAACTAACACACAGTAACAAACACTAGTAGCACTGGTAACTGGCCAACAATACCACTGAGTAGCAGAAACAATCTGGCGACAAGTCTTCAGCAGTCCAGTCTTTATACTCTGCTGAATATGATGAGTTCCAGCTGAGTAAGAGGCCATTCCCTGCCACCTGGAGAACCATGCACAGCCTCTGCCAATAAAGGAAACACAGCCCCACAACTCTCCACAGTACACAATAACAAGAGTTCTTCCAAACCACCACAACTTGTGTCTTATTTCTCTAAACAGAGCTTCTGGTAGTAGTGACAAAGTTTAAAGAAGTAATTGACAAGTTTACATTTCAGCAACTCCTCATCAACATCCACATCTTACTAGTTTGTCTGGTGAGCCTAAAGTTTCCACAGGGGGAACATTCAAGTAACCTTCAACCAATCTTCCAAAAACATTCAGGGAACATAACAATAACGTTGGTTTTGCACCAAAAGAAAAACTTTTTAATATCTATGGAATGTTGTGTAGTTCACTAATCATTCTCACAGCCAAAAAAATAATGTTCCCAGAACATCTTAGGAACAATTTTTTTCTAGTTGGGTTATCTCTGCCTTTAGCTCCACCATGTTAATATTAAAAGACAGCATCTGAATCACTACAAGAGCTCATCCACACTACAGCACTCCACCACTTCCTTCACTTTGTGTTTGCCACACAAACCAGTGTTTCTCAATGAGTTTGACAACCAGAACTCAAAGATCACACAAAAATCCAAGTCCAAACATGTCAACAGTTTACTGATGTTGGGGTAGAAAGTCAGGCGGGCAATAATCTGAATTCACACAGCAGCAGAGATAAAACACAACTAAACAACAACAAGGCTGAATGTTTGTCTGCAGGGAGGACAAGGACAACCTGGCAAACAAGTGGAGACAGCGAGGACTGTAAAGTACTGGGAGGTCTGATTGGATAATCAAGGACAGGTGACGATAAAACTGGCGGGAAACTCAACAATGACAGGAAGTAAAACCTATGAAGAAGCATAAAGCAGAGTTACTACAAAATAAAACAGGAAATGAAGTTAATGGAGTCCATGCACGTCGTCACACAGCCAGGTTAGCATTTCCTAAGCTTACTGGCTGCTGGCTCTGGATCCTGGTTCATCATCTGAATCATTGATAAAGGTTCCTGTTGACTGAGGTGTGGTTATAATGACCTGCTGTGTATCAAGTGGCTGCAGATACAATGCTAATCCAATTAGACAACACTCAAAACTTAAATTATCCCACATCTGTCACACATGATTGGTATTGTTGATCTTTTACAGCCATCAGTGCAGTTTAGCATCAGTTTTTCAACATCCAGAATTCACACCAGTTTTTTCCAGAAATGATTTCTCTGGTTATGATTCATGTTGAATTAATGTTGGATTTCTAGTCATAACTGACACTGAATCAACATTGACTCAACCGTCATCTACAAAGTCAGTCTACATCTACATTTGTGATGATTATATATTGAAACAATGCAGTGAAACAATATTGATTTGACCATCATCTAAAAGTCAGTCTACATCTAAATTTGAACTGATTCGAAATTGAAACAAAGTTGAAATAATTAGTGAACTTTTTTGTTCTTTGACATATTTTGCAAATACGAAGGAAGATCATTATAAGAATGTTATTAAAGTTGCATTTAAAGCAAGTCTCACTAATGAGTTGTCTCCTGAAACACATACCTCACAAATTTGAAATTAAGAAATACAACATCCCTATAATGCTGTACTGTATATGAGGTGATCCAAACTTGTAAAACACACTGCACACAAAACCATGTATTGTTGGCAGATATTAGTTTTATTAGGGGTTTAAAAATTACCTTTGCACATGTTTCAATATAAATATTAAAAAAAAACCCTGAAAGCATATGAAAATGCAGGTGACAGCAGGCAGACAGAATGAAATGCTGAACTTTTTGCTGAAAATAACGGCCAAACAAAGCAGAAGACTCCACAATGATTGAGCTGAAAACTCCATTAAAATACAAGCCAAACTAATTGGGGGATGAGGTGCAGGTGGAGAGATGGCTGGAGGGTCAGGTGGGGGGGGGGGGGGGGGTGCAGTGAATGAAACATAAGAAGAGGGAAGGAGCTGATTGGCTGGTGAAAACACTGGAAACAAGGTGGAGCTAATGAGGTTGATGCAAGGCAGGTGTGGAGAGAAAAGTAGGTTGGGGAGGATCACAGGAGGAAAACAATGCAAACAGCCTACAAAAACCATGAAAACGAAAAAACCAGACAGGACGGTGACAGCCACAACATTTACCTGAAAAAAACCAGGCAGGTCTCTCCACACTGCTTTGACTGTTGTTGACTGTTTGAAAAAGCTGTCTCAAAAGTTGCAGTCAATTTGAACCTGTAGACCTTTTCAACTGGAAATCATCTCAATCATTATTTCTGTGTCGGACTATGACTTTACAATCATGGTCCATAAGTAAACTGTCTTGATCTGTTTGATCCATATTTTCGTCTTCAGTTTCTGTCCCCTGCTGTTTGTCCCTGTCAGGTTACATCTGAAGAAATATATTTGAAATCAAGTGTAACATCCATAATGTGACCTTATTGACTCCTTTCTACACTCCTGTTCTTTAAGATAAATAAATTCATATTCGTATCTCTGTTGGATTAAAAATGTAGACTGTGCTTTTTAATCATTGTTCTGAATCGTTGTGTCAGGGCTTTTTTTTCCATTTGCATTTGCTTAACTCAGAGTGAACATTGTCAGTTGATTGAACTAATTCTGATCAGCTGTTCTGGAATCAAAAACTCAGGATTAATCGGCCCAGACTTCAGGGTCAGAGTCAAAGTTGGTTTACATATTAAAACAAAATGTCTCAAAGAGAAACAGCTGAGAGTTTAATCAGCTGACAGGGAGATGGTTGCTGGTTCACACTTAATATTTCTGCCAAAGTACCTCTCAGCAACAAGGTCTAAATGAAGACAGTGGACAGACTCTCTGATTCAGAGTGTAATTTATTTTGAAAGATTAACATACAGGAAGTTGAAAACAGCGTGATAAGCAGTCTCACGTCTCAATAAAAAAATGAATAAGGGATCAATATCTCACTAGAAAATAAAAAGTTTCACAGAATCACACAATAACATGATCATTGATCAACAAGCAGGGAGGGGCCAAGAGGTGGGACTAATACGGTCTGGTTAATCGGGGGGGGGGGGGGCATGTCAGTCAGTATACAGGGGGTGGAACTACACCTCTGCAGCTACAGTTTCTATTTACACACAGTTGACTCCTCAGGGGTTTAACTGCGCAGTTAGCTTCCATTTTTTTGACATTTATGTAAGTTTTAAAGTTTGGAGTTGAAAGTTTGTAGAGACGAACGTCACAGCAGCTCGCCTGCACCGACACATTCAGTTCACTTAAACCTTTGAACTCTCATCAGCCAACAGGAAGGATTGTCCTCTACAACATTTGACTTTTCTTTTCACAACATTTTTACAAACATTAGTTTTTTTAAAGTTTACTTTTGTCAGTTTTTATAAAAGATTTATGACAGCAGGTAAACTGTTCCCAGGTCAGTTTATTGGTGGATAAGAAAACATTCAAACTAATTAATTACAGACACTCAGTTTTCACATTGGAACAAATATTTAAAAAACTGGACACAAAGAAGATAAAATTATAATTTTGGGCTCAAAAATGTGAATTTAATAGTTAAATACATTTCATCAGAACTTCAGGGTTAGTTTAATTTCTTCATCTACATGTAATAATGTGTATTTCGTCACATTTACAGAAATCTGATCTGATGATGAGTCATGATTACGGTGACAGTCGGGATCAACAGTAATACAGATGGTGTGGATCAGTTTGGGACCTGTCTAATATCTGATCTCTGATTTCTCAGTCACCAGTAGAAGTTTGCCTCCATCGTATATTGACAGTAGTCTGTCACCTGATTGGTCAAGATATCTGAAGAGTTAAACTGTCCAATGAAAAACTGTTACCGGACTTCCTCAGAGCTCTTTCCTTTACATCACTTCCTGTGGCGAGACGTCCTCATTGGCCGATTACTGTGCTAGACTAGCCGACTACTCTGCACAAAGCCTACAAGATAGACAGAGGCAGGCAGACAGACAGACAGACAGACAGACAGGCAGATATGTTAGAGCTGGTATAGTGAGACAGGAGGTCAGACTGCTGCCGACCGTCTGCAGCACAAACACTAACAACTTCACTAAAACTACACTCAGTATTGCAATACTGCTGCTACTAGTTTTATTAATGCTAATAATCATGCTTATGCCAGTGTTTAATAGTAATGACAATAAAAATGAGGTTATTGGAGATAAACAGTTTTCTGACATCACAGATAGAAAATCTGTTGCTGTAGCTGAACTTTATTAGTTTGTGTTCAAATGGACAGAAATCAGGTCTCTCTTTAAAATTAATCTTGAACACTAGTTTCTTGTTCTCTGATTTAAATAATGGGAAACTGAATACATTTGACTTTTGAAGGAAACAATACAGCTCAAGTTGTCACCTTGGACTGAGATTGACATTTTTCACTTTCGACATTTCACAGGCCAAATAATGAATTGATTAATTTATAATGAAAATAATTGTGAGATAGAGTTAGTAGGCAATGATGTGAAATAAAAAGATGGAGGGAAGCTGAAAAAAGACATGAAGCATGAGCATGAGTCGACTGAATGAATAAATGGGACTGATGTGAACATTAAGATGTTTCATGGTTTATAGAATAAATAACTGATTTCATAAATGTTTCATATGTGCTCAGCATCAGGTGATCCAGTTAATGAGGCCTGACCCACCTGTATAAACACTGCAAGCAGGTCTCTACCTCAGTGTCACACAGTTAGGTTCAGCTTGGTTTGTTATTGATTAATCACAATAATTGATATTTTGCCACGTATTGTATTGCTGAATTGGTCATTTATTGTCTGAGTGAAAACACTTTAATCATCACCATCAGTGTTTAAATGCTGGTGTCATAGTGGAGAAGTCAATCTGTGGCTCCTCAATAAGCCTTCATCGCTGACACAGTTTCATATGTTTAATGTGTTTGGGCACTGATGGTGTAACTGTTGGAAATACAACAACCAGTAATCAGAGACCAAATCTACAACTTAACATTCATAATGGAGATCTCAGTTTTCTGACATGAATGAAACAGATTCAGGTTCATGAGAAAATATTTGTCTGAGCTGATCTCTCTCACACCTCTGACATGTCTTCACATCTCTCACATCTATAACATCTCCAACCTCTCTGACATCTCTAAAATCCTTATTATCTCACACATATAACATTTCTAACATGGCTGATGTGTTGTTTGACCTGATGAACTGATACACGATCAGTTACTGGTTCCAGATATCACTGAGCAGATCTGACTGTAGATCAGCATTACTGACATTTGACAGCCGTAAAAAAGTAAGTCTGTTTGTGAAAAGTAGGACGTTTTTCCAACAGTATTTGAATCCTGTGAACTCATTGGCACATTTCAATAAAGCACATAAGGTGTGGGCTGAATGGATAGTTAAGCTTGACATCCAGGATGGACTCTGCAGCTACAGATACTGATCTCTTAGACAAAC
This sequence comes from Chaetodon auriga, assembly GCF_051107435.1. NCBI lineage: Eukaryota > Metazoa > Chordata > Actinopteri > Chaetodontiformes > Chaetodontidae > Chaetodon > Chaetodon auriga. The sequence continues at coordinate 29,871,409 of NC_135078.1, read as the reverse complement.
AGAAGCAGAAGATCCAGATCTATACAATAAAAACAAGCTGTGTCACATAACCAGATTAAAAAAAAATACACAATACAACAAATTCATACTGAAGTACTCAGGAAATTGAACTTGGTAAGTTTGACTCTAGAGTCCAAACTTGGGAGGACAGTCTCAAAATCTCCACCATTGATGCTGGTTGATTTGAAACAGATGCTGGGTACTACTCTAAATTTAGCTCCTAAAGTATCCTGAGACCTCTTATGGTCCATTGGATTGAACTGGTCTGGAAGTGACTCTGGGTGTGAACTGTAGTCTAACTCATGACATTTCAAAAAGATTGAGAAAGAACCACTGCCTGTCTAAGGACAGTTGAATCAAGGGCAGCTGCCTTGATTGTAGAAACTTGAAAACATTTCACCTCTCACCCAAGGCGCTTCTTCAGGTCTAATTGACTGGTGGGGAGTCTCAGTTGTTTAACATCTGTGGAGTTGCCACCACAGTAGTTGAAACCACTTGGGTCGTTAGTGCTCCTGACTGTGTAACGGCACTCTGAGTCACCTGAGGCCAACTGTGAACATGTGTTAAATCTGCTGTGAAGGAATGAGGGGACAGCAGAGACTGAATGGTGTCACAGACCTTCTCCTTCAGGGATGGCTTCTCTGTTTTTATGTAATATCACTCCTCTTTCAAACCATTTGTCCTCTCTGTCCAAAATATGTATGTTGTTGTCCACCAGTGAGTATCCCTTATCTTTTAGGTGGAGGTGAACTACTGAGTCTTGACCTGAGGAGCTGGCCCTCCTGTGCTGAGTCATGCTTTTGTTTAGTGGTTGTTCAGTTTCTGCGATATAGAAGTCTGTGCTTTCCTCTCTGTATTGGACTGATTGCTTTTCTTGTGGAAAAAGCAGAAAAATAGTGAAACCATCCCTCAACAGAGGAGGAGGTCTAAGACAACACTTATCCCCCAGTGCTGTCTTTTCATCCCTTCTGAGGATATTTAATAACCACTCACAGTTGGCCTCGTGTGATAACTCTAACGGCTGTCAAGTACACAGCCAGGAGCGCGAACGACACCAGTGGTATCAATGACTTCAACAACAGCCCTACACAGGGTAAATACCTGGGACTCCCCAACAGTTGGTTTAAACTGAAGAAGCAACTTGGCTGAGAGGCGAAACATTTTCATGTTTCTACAACCAAGTACAGTTGCCCTAGATTCAACCCTCCTTGGTTAACCATGATCGAGAATCTTCACAGACATCTACTGCCTGTCATTAAAGACAGAAATTATCTTAAGCATCCCACAGTGCACTGCACACCGGTCACTGTTCAGAGCATCTAGTCATGAGCATGTGAGCATGTGAGCATGTGACCAGGTGTTTCAGGAGCACCTAAGTGCATCAGTCTGGTCTCTGCAGAAGGTGTGAGGAGGCAGGTTCAGCTCTCTGACAGACATACCTCTGTAGGCCATGCCCCCATGGAGACAGAGCCTGAGATCAGACACACCTGCCTTACAGGTGTACAGCTGTGTCACACAGGTAGTTTTCCTCAGAAAACAAATAACAGCATGAAAACCTCAGCACACAGACAGGCAGAGCACACATAGATACAGACAAGCTGCTGTTAACCACATCAACCAATGTCTTGACATTCACAGGTCAAAGCTCAAAGTTCACAGATGTCATCAGGTGGGAAGGATTACTTGAGGTTTACATAAGAAAGGTCAAAGTTCATCTGGAGGTCAAAGACCATCATCTGTACGTGTTTGACAAGAGGTCACCTACTGTCACATAGAGGTCATTCAACAGTCAAAATGAGGTCAGATTCAGGTCATTAAAAGGTTATATTATGGTCAGCTGTAGATCATATGTAGGTCATGTGTAGAACTTCATGTGTAGGTCATTTGAAGGTCAAATTTAGGTGATGTGAAGGTCAAATGTAGGTCATGGCACCTTTGGCACTGCTGTCCAGGAAGACTTTGATGTAGGAGGTGGGGACATATCCCTCCTCCTCAAGGTTCCTCCGTACTCTGGTCCAGCCATCACCTTTGTCCTCTTCCACTACAGAAAGTAGTTCTCCCTCCACCATTGACAGCGTGCCTTCATTCTGACCTGCAGAAGATCAACAGCAACAGGTTCACACCACAGAGAACCAGAGTGGAACCCAGTCAAACCAGAAGACAACTCAGCATGTGGTCCGGGTAATCAAAATGCCTTAGGGCCAAATATCGAATCATTTTTATACCACAATTGTGTAAAGTAGGTTTTTAGAATGATTCTTAAAAAGAATTAGACTACTTTCTCTAGTAAAAACACACAGGTGGAGGGAGGTTGTGGTTTGTGTTGATGAACTTGAACTTGACTTTCAGATAATTAACTGATTCAATGTCCTACAACCCTTAGTTGTGTTAGGATTTGCTTTTTGTCTTCTCCTAGTGTTATTGGTCTGTTTGTCTCCCCTGTTCTGTCTGAGACTGGGCGTGTCTTCCTCGTGCTCAGCTGGCCATGTCTGATTACCTGCAACACCTGAGATGTGTTAGAGCCTTAATGCTGGCAGTATTTAGGGGAGGCTTTCTGGACTCGTGGCTGCCAGTTTGTCCTGATCTCAACTGTGTGGTCATCCTATCTTCCATGTGAGCACTTGAGAAAAGAAAAACTTTGAAAGCCGTGCTTCTAAGATTTCGTCCAGGATTTTCCTGTGGATTATTTTGTTGTATTTTTGGACTCCATGCTTATCCGTGCTGTTTCAGTGTTTTCAGCCCCGCTCTGCGTGCCTCTCTGCCTCAGTTCTCCAGTATAGTTTCTTTGCTATTTCCACTCAGTTTGAGTGCACTTTTGGTTTTCCTTTTTGTAAATAAATTGAATTGTTTGTTTCTGGCAATTGTCTTTGTATTGGTCTGCTAATTTGAGTCCTGAAATTATTACTAATTAAGGCTAGTCCTTAACAAGGTGCTGTTGCTACATCAGACAAGCTTCACAAAAAGCACTCTTATTGGACACTGTCCCTATGCTCTCATTGGATACTGTTCCTGCCCTGTCAATAGACCCTGTCTGTGCATTTGTTGGATACAGTCCCCCAACTATAAGCACATCTAGTTTTTGGCAATCAGAAAATCAAACATGTATCATCTGGGACAACTCACAATGAGGTGAAGAGTCATCTCCGTCAGCCGTCTTGATAGATATGAATGCTGATTCCATACCAGCTCTAGGGTTTTACTCTCAATCAAAGAAATCTGTTTGATACAGGCATAGTGTAGTAAAACTCTTGTAATCTGCATTAAAACTAATGGTTACCCCGGATGAGATCACTGTGTGCCTGTATGTGAGGTGATGTACTGACAGTAGGAGCTAGTGCAGTAAAATAACATCATAGTACCTTGGAATGGGTAAAGGGACTTGCAGGTGCCAATACTTGGTAATGGTTCTTCATCATCAAAGTCATCATCAAACTCTGAACTACGAGACTTAAAGTGGAGCTCTGCACTGTGGTCCTCAGTGTAGCTGCCATCAGGGCTGAGGAGAGAGAGAGAATAATGTTTATAGTCTATAAACAATGAATCTGTATGTTGGAAATTTTTCTCAATAATCAATAATCAGTAATTAGTACCTCTCTCTGCTGGCTGGGCTGCGGTTGTCCAGCTGTTTCAGGCTGCTGCTGCTGCCTGGCGTTGTCACCTGGGAATTTAACCCACAACCTCCACTCTGTCGTCTACTGCTATGATCAGAGAGTCTGCTGTCAGTCTCTGTCAGCCAGGCCTGCACAAACACACCAACAGACATTAACATACACATTAACACATACAGATTAAGTCACAGAATGGGAGACAGCACGAGAATCAGCATCTCTCCAGATTCTGCTCATTTGTAGTTATCTGCTTAGTCTCTTCACTCAGATTTGACTGAAGAGTAATGAGCCAGAGAGAAGTGTGATTTTTATGAAACTACAGTAATTAACTTCCAGTCATTTTTGCAACACCTGCATGCACCTGTCCCTTTCAATTGACTCTCTTTATTCAGTTTGAACAAGAAGAGTGAAGTCAATAGAGCGATCTCTACCAGGTGTATCTGGGGGCATGTGGGTGAAGCAGTTGTTGATCACTTGCAGCCCCTACCAGCTGGTTAAGGGTGAAGAGTCAGCATTCAGTACTGGTATAAAACAGAGCAATCAATACGATAGGGTTTTCAAAAACTGTGAATCACTGCAACCACAAAATGTCCTTCAGCATACAGTGGCAAATGTGCACAAAAATGTAAGTTGACAGGTCCAGCTGCATGCACACACACAGACACACACACAACCAAACACGTGGAGGTGATAAAATGCTGATCGCTGTTACAATCCCAATTCCAAAAGAGTCAGGGCGATGTCGGAAACATCAATAACAACACAATCCATCATTTGCAATCAAACTAAATTTACGATCACTTTCTGAAGTGTTCCTGAGTCCATGTATTAATCTCCTTTATCCAATGATGTGTTCACAAAATGGTGAACCTCGCTTCATCTTCGCTTGTGAACAACTGAGCCTTTCCAGGATGCCCCTTTCATACCCAATCATGATACTATCACCTGTGACCAGTGAGCCTGTTTACCTTACTTTCCTAGTCTTTTGTTGCGCATGTCCCAACACACCATCCCAACTGTTTTGGAATCCGGGTTCTAATAAAGAGTGAAAAATATTAACATGTTTGATAAGAGATTTGTTAGTGCCAGAACAGAACAAAAATGAACTGACTATAGAATCTCTTTAAAAAAAAAAAAAAAAAAAAAAAAAAAAAGATGGCATCACACGAGTGGTAGCTTGTTACAGCAGTTCTGGTCATTTTTCTTTGTCTTAGAGTGCTTTTGTGTTTTTCTCGTGTTTCTTCCGTCACAAGTCTCAGTTGATCATGCATATGTATGGGTGTACAACTGGTAAGACTAGTGATTTGTTTTTACTCTTTCTTGGATTACTTGAAACAACATTGGGAGATCCACTCATTCAGGAGTGGTGGGCTGCCAGCCAACCGGCGCCTGTGGACCCATTTTCTTTTCCGTCACCATTGGTCAGGTGGTGATCTTCATGCATGTTTTTTAGAGGGGGGTTTCATTTTTTATGGAGGATCCCCTAGGTGAACATGGGGAGAACATGCAAACTCCACACAGAAAGGCCCCTTTACTCGAGATAAGGGGCAGCAGGCACCGAAGGCATGGTGGAGGATACGCCCTCAGCGCCCCAGGTGGGAATTGAACCCGGGACCTTCTAGCTGTGACACTGTGCCTACAAAGAAGGTGTAGTGTTTCCCAAACAACAAACCCTGGGTGTCCCTGGAGCTGAAAGCCTTACTGAATAATAAGAGGAGGGTCTTTAGATCAGGGGACAAAGATGAGCTCAGGAGGGTGCACATTGAGCTGAAATGGGAGATACGGAGAGGCAAAGACAGCTACAGGAGGAAGCTGGAGAAACACCTTCAGGGGAACAACACCAGAGAGGTTTGAAGGGGTCTGAAAACCACCTCAGGCCACAGCAGTGATGGGAGAGGGGCCCAGAATCTGGAGACTGGGAATGGGCCAATGAGCTGAACCTGTTTTTCAACAGATTTGATTCTAGCCCCATTCCTTCCCCCATTCACCAGAGCCCAGACCTGACTCCATTACTCCTCCACACTCCCTCCCTCCTCCTCGCAACATTCCTGACACCAGCAGCACCCTCTTCACACCCCCCCTCTGCTCCACTTCACAGACTGCATTCACCTCCTACCACCTAACTCAACAGAAGCCACCCCCCAGTCTCTCCATAACAGCTGATCAGGTGAGGAAGGAGCTCAGGAAGATGAAGGCGAGGAAGGCTATAGGCCCAGATGGCATCAGCTCCAGACTGCTCAGGGACTGTGCAGATCAGCTCTGCAGGTCATCCTGCACATCTTCAATATGAGCCTCAGTCTGGAGAGAGTTCCAGCCCTGTGGAAAACCTCCTGTGTGGTTGCAGTCCCAAAGACATCCCATGGAGCCCAACCACTTCAGGCCAGGAGCCTTCCATCGTCTTCCCAACTGGTGAAGACGATGGAAAGGATCACAGTGAACCCCCTGCGTCACTTCAGAAGCAAGACCCCCTACAGTTTGCATATCGATCAGACACTGGTGTGGAGGATGCAATCATCTACCTGCTTCACAGATCCCTTTCTCAGCCGGATAATACTGGGAGCACAGTGAGGGTCATGTTTTTTGACATCTCTTGTGCTTTCAACACGATCCAACCATCACTGCTTAGGGGAAAGCTGGAAGGAGCTGGAGCAGACTGCCACCCTGCTGCATGCAATTACAATTACAATTATATTTGTAATTGGTCAGCATCCAGGGTTTTTTTGTACATTGAGATTGTGGATGTGCACAAATACAAATATCTTAACCACAAACTGGACTGGACAAACAACACAAATATATATATATATATGTGTGTGTGTGTGTGTGTGTGTGTGTGTGTATATATATATATAGTACAGTGCATCTATGTTGTGTGTGCACTATGTTTAGAAATGTTAATTATAGCATAAACCTGGTTCCTCCTCAGCTCATCTTCCAATTTCTGTAGACTCTGTTTTACTTCCTCCAGTCGAGGCTCCAAACTGCCTGCGTCACCCATCTGAGGACTTCGCTCATACACCTCCCTCATCTTTAACAGAGCATCTCTGAAACAACACACACACACACACACACACAGCATGTAACACAATATTAAATACACAGTACACACAGGAAATAACACAGAAACATAATGCAGAAACATCAGAAGCAAACAATGGAAATGTGATTTTTATTCAGCCTGAACTCATTATATTTCATATTTTCATGTTAGCTTCGTCCAGACAGGGCTCAAATTTTAACTGATTTCCCAGAAAATGGTGACAACAGAACATGACTGAAGGCTTTTTTCCCATCCACACCCATTATGTGAATATGAGTTCATATTCATACGTGGCTGATGTAATAAACAGCTGATGGAGCTAATTCTCGAGTTGCTGCCATTAAACCATTGCAGGGGATGAGGAAACAATAAGATTAAAAGAGCTCCAGTCAAAGGTCAAACAATGGAAACCCGTGTGGAAAGCATAATGGAAATCAGACATTTCTGTTAGTTTCATGTATTAATATGAGGAAGGTTAAAGCCTCCTCATCGCTCCACATACATCTGATGATTTCAGCTGTTCACAGGAAGAGATGAGTGACATTCAAGTCACATGTTTCATTGCCATCATCATTTATTCATTCAATCTGTTCCTGTTTTTATCCATACCACTTTTACACCTCAACCAACAGGAATCACACATTTGCACTTTATTTATATGTCAAGTGTTTTGCAAGTTTTTTTATGGACACACTGGAAACCCATACATAAACAGGGGGATGGAATCTGTTTTGGCAGTTCTGCACAATAGTCTGTGTAAGCCAGAGGTCCTCAACTACATTTGTCTATTTCTTTCAAATCAAAAGCAAAATTTATTGACACCTACATAAAAAAAATGTAAAAATAGCAAATTTCACTTTATTAAGCCTATATGTGATTCTTCAATCATTTCACTTTCAATAACTCCACCTTCAGCAACTCCAACTTAAGCTCAACTGCTTCAAGCACTGCGTTGAGAATCAATAAGCAATAAAAGACATCAAACTGGATTTTGCTGAGAGATAGCTGGGCCCTTTTGCAGTGAGGGAGTAGTGAGTTGTCTGCAGTAGCAGAGCTTCATGGACAGACTCCTGCCTAGTTTGCCTGCATAGTACACATAGCAAGTGTGCATTTAGTGTGTGTGTAAGTGTGTATATGTATGTGTGCAAATGTACTGTATATGTGCGTGTACCTCTGCTCTCTCTCTCTCTGGATCTCTTGGTTGATGTTGTTGATTCTGGTTTGAAGTTTCTTTCGTCTCTGCTCAGGAGGAAGATGACTGCAGTCTGCAGGACCGGACCCCTACAACAAAACACATCTATACATTATAGTATGTCATATTATATCATGTTATACTACATTACAGTTACACACACTGATAACAGTAAATGTGGTATAATGCACATGTATAATTTCACAGAAAGACAGGTGTGTTACTGACCAGTTTGAGTGAGAGCTGTCCAATCAGAGAGGAGCGTGAGGGAAACATGACAACATTAAAAACACAGTTTTGGATTAATATACAGTATATGTGTGTATATGTGTACACATGTATGGGCATACACTCACACACAAATACATATACATGTATACATACACTTGTGTTGATGCATATTAGCATACATACAGTATATATATATGTGTAGACATACTGTATACCTTTGTACAATTGTACACATTGTATATGCATATACGCGTTTACACTGCTGTCCACACCAAGAACAATAAAACAACGATAACAATGTGAGTATCCACACTGATGTGCCAGAAATGGATATGATTTCTCACTTGGAGAAGGTTCAGGAGATGAGGCTCAGAATGAGGGGAGTCCTTTTGATATGGACCTCAAGGATAAGCTGAGGGCCATAACTTCTTTTGAACAAGCTTTCTATTTGAAGCCCCGGTTTTCAGAAGCTCCAGGCACAGCTGAATTGTTGGCTAAATCCTCCAGTAGCTCCAATGCTGGGCTAAGCATGAAGCCTGTTAGCTGCCTGTCAGCCCCAGTGTCCCAGCTATCATCCCAAGCCTCAGCCCCAGTTTCCCAGCCATGTGAACCACAGCCTGCTAGCTTTCAAGATGGCCTGTACAAGAAGAGTGAGGCCCCCAAGGACGTTGAAGGTCCATGTCATCTGGCTCCCTTTTGTCCAGCTCCCTGGTTTCTGCGAGACCTCGCTCCTCCACATGTAGCTCCATGGTATATCCCCAACTGGCAAACTTCACGAAAAGTAGAAAGGAAATGGCGTTCTACCAATTTGGAAGAATTTCATTTCGCCTGGCAAGTCAGTTTTAAAACATACAGGAAAGTCCTCCGCAGTGCCAGGGCAGCCTATTACTCGCACTAATACAGGAAAATAAGAACAATCCCAGGTTTCTCTTCAGCACTGTAGCCAGGCTGACAGAGAGACATAATTCAGTTGAACCATGTATTCCTTTATCTCTGAGCAGTAATGACTTCATGAGCTTCTTTAATGATAAAATTCTTACTATTAGAGACAGAATTCATTGGCTTCTGCCATCAACAGGTACTGTTTTGTCTTCAAACTTGTCATTAAAGAAATTGTCATTAAACCTGCTGCAGTTTTAGACTGTTTTTCACCCGTTGACCTCCACCAACTGATTTCAATAATTTCATCATCAAAATTATCAACCTGTATTTTAGACCCCATCCCAACTAAGCTGCTTAAAGAAGTTTTACCTTTAATTGACTCTTCCTTATTAGACATGATCAATCTGTCTTTATCAACAGGCTACATACCACAGTCCTTTAAAGTAGCTGTAATAAAACCTCTACTTAAAAAGCTGACTTTTGATGCAGGGGTGTTAGCCAACTATAGACCAATATCCAACCTCCCCTTTTTCTCAAAAATTTTTTATTTGAGGATTTCCAGTCAGGATTTAGAGTGCATCATAGCACAGAGACAGCACTGGTTAAAGTTACAAATGACTTTCTAACTGCATCAGATAAAAGACTTGTCTCTGTACTAGTCTTATTAGATCTTAGTGCTACATTCAACACCATTGACCATGGTATCCTATTAGAGACTGGAACACTTCATTGGCATTAAGGGAACTGCACTGAGCTCGTTTAAATCCTACTTTTTCAGATCGCTCTCGGTTTGTTGGACTCCCTTCAATTGCCTACCAGGCAAAGAGGTCAGAGGATGCAGTCAATATGGGACTGAACTACATCCTGCAGCACCTCGACCACCCAGGGACATATGCAAGGATCCTGTTTGTGGACTTCAGCTAAGCATTCAATACCATCACCCCAGAAATCCTCAGTCTAAACTCCCCCCGCTCACTGTGCCAGCCTCCACCTGTCAGTGGATAACAAACTTCCTGATAAATAGGAAGCAGCAGGTGAGGCTGGGGAAAATCACATCCAGCACCTGGACCATCAGCACTGGAGTCCTCCAGGGATGTCTGCTCTCGCCCCTGCTCTTCTGCCTCTGATTTTTTTTTTTTAAATGATACATTTGTAGTTATTGTTATAGTTATCATTGCTGATGTGGTCGGGCTATACGTGTGTGTAGATACATGTGTATATACACTTGTGGGTGTGTGTATACCCCTCTCTTGAGGCTGCGCAGACACTGTTTCCTGGTTCTGGAGCCAGAGGTCATGAGGTCATTTAGCCGCTGTGTGATTGGTTCCCTAGAGGCAGGGGGTGGGGACTGGGGACTGCTGACCACACCCCCTGGTGAGGGCGAGGTTGGGGGTGGAGGAGGAGGCTGCCGAGGGGAGGAGAGGAGGGTCAGCAGCTGGAGAGAGAGAGAGAGAGAGAGAGAGAGAGAGAGAGGCATGGTCAGTACAGCTAGGTGTGTGTGTGTGTGTGTGTGTGTGTGTGTGTGTGTGTGTGTGTGTGTATCTTTTGTTGTGCACCTTGTTTTTTCGTATAAAGGGCCACAGTTTCCTGCTGTGTCTCCGCCCCTCTGTTCGGTTGTCGAGGTAACTGGACTCAGAGATGCTTCTCCTTATGGTGGCACTATAGTCCTCAAACTCAACGTCACCTGGAGGTTCAAAGCCTGATTTGTACACCTCCACCACCTGCCGGGTGTCCTATATGCACACACATACATTAAAAAAAACACACACACAGACTGAAATATGACTTTTGACTTGTATGTCCCTCAGTGACACAATATCATTTTTGTTGGAATTTCACAAACAAATTCTCAACACGGCATCCACTTTCTTTGCTTCCAAAGCATTCAACTGCATGTTGTGGTGTTCCTCAGCAAGTTTGGTTTAGCTGCCAAAAACAGTGACAGCTACCAGGATCTCACTGGCAGCTGCCACAAACAGTGTGGCAGATGTATCATGATGAAAGTTCAAGCTACAGAGGCAGCTGTGGCTCAGATGGTAGAGTGACAAGCACACACACAAGACCCAGACTGATAAGCCTGCCACACAGTGGCAACCTCTGAGCAGTTCGGGATTCGTAACCTTACTCAAGGGCACCTCAGCAGTGCCCAGGAGGAGGACTGGCACCTTTCTAGCAGCCAGTCAGCACTCTATACTGTGGTCTGTGCTGAATTTGAACTGGTCACCCTTTGGTTTCAAAACCAAGTCCCCACAGACTGAGTGTACTGAATATTGCATATAGCCAGGGATGTCTTATTATGCTAGGGTGGTCTCATTATTGTGTGTGTGACACTGTGTTGAAGCATATCAGCAAGGACATGATTTAAAGATGCAGCTGCAGACTGTCTGTTTAGGAATGGCAGATTACAGTCACTCATATCAAGGTGGTCTCACTAAATAATGTACAAAAGATGCTGAGAGAAGAGGAAGTCTTCTTTCAGCCTGAAACACTGTTGAAAGTTGTTTGCACACACTTGCAAGTATGATAATAAATACCAGAATGACATTCTCTTGTTTCTGAGCCCTTTATTACAGATCTTGCCACCACACTAAGCTTTAGGTCTCTAAATAGCAATTCCTCCAGTGTCACTGATAACTGACAAACACAGAACTTTGTTTTGCTTTAATGAAAAATTGTTTGCTGTCTAAAGACCTGATGGACAAAGTCCCCTGAGACTTCCAGAATCTGCATGAGAGTGATGAGCTGGTGTACTTATCCACAGCTAGGAACAACAAAGGATTCTCAAGTTCAGTACTTTATATACGCAGTGTAGTCTCAAAGTATCCAGAGACTTCAGTATCTCAGATCAATCTATGGCCAGCAAACTTCCAAAGAGGAGACTCACCATCCTGGGCTGGATGCTCTCAGCAGCATCTATCATGGCATCCAGACAGCGACTTACAACAGGGAGAACTTTTCTCTCAGCCTCCGCTGATGAACGCATCGCTTCACAGATTCTCTCTATCCGCCGCTCCTCCATATCCTGGATACGCTGCAAACACACAGAAACAGAAATTAATACACTTTGTTAGACTGAGCCTGGTCTACCTGGTATGTAATTGGTAGCACTATGTGGTACTGCTAGTTTACCTGGTATATAACTGGTACCAGTGTGTGGTAGTACTGGTGCTGGTCCTGGTTAAATTGGTTTAAACTGGTAACATAGTCTTTCCTGGATTCATCGGCAGCTTGTTTTTTCTGTTGAGCCGTCTGACGAGCCTGAAACCAGCAAACAAATGAAAACACACTGAGAGATTTCCACCAAATACATCTACCAACACCTTCACAACTCAGCAATTAAGATGTTGTATCTTGTTTGTTCAATCCCAACAACAACAACAACTAATATAAAGAACACAGTTAGTGGTTTTACAGGGAGTTATGTGAAGAGCAAGATCTTGTAGAGCTAGAGCTAGCAGTTTCCCCCTTCCAATCTTCATGCTAAGCTGGCTAACCCCATCATGACTAGCTCTGTGCTGTGTACTGAATACACATCAGACATCATAATGGGAACATCTCACTGTCAAAAAAAAAAAAAAAAAAAAAAAAAAAAGTCAAAATACAGTAAACCTTCAAATACACCCAAAAACATAATCAAGTGAAAAACAGAACAATTGTTTTGGCTGTGCTACATCTGATTGCCCCTGGTAATACACAGTACACAGTACTTCACGGTGTGTCTGATGCTGCTAACACGGATGTTACCACGTTATGTCGGCTCACTATGCCCGCTTTATTTTACTCTTCAATAAACAAGCGTGTTCATCAAGTAAGTGTGATCCTTGACTCACACACAGAAACAGACAAGTTTCTACACCCTGCATGGTCAGTACCTAGTAACAACCACTTTGGTAAGTATCGCAGCTTGTTTTGAATATTTGTAGCCAGCTAATTGTCTTTCAGTTCTTGTTTTGTGGGATTTTCATCCATTCTTCATGCAAAAGCTTTCTAATTCAAATAGAACTGAACTAGAAGCTCATTTTGTATTTCTGTCCGAATCTATGTTAGGAATTATTGTACTATATATAGTTGAGTCAAAGTGTCCCATGATTTTAATTTCATTTTCAATTCAGTTTTATTTGTATAGCGCCACATCACAACTGAAGTTGTCTCAGGACACTTTACATATAGAGCTGGTACAGGCCAAGCTCTTTTATCTACAGAGACCCGACAATTCCCTCATGAGCAAGCATTGAAAAGCAGTCTACAAATGACTAGTTTTATTCTCATCCTTATTCTTCTTTATTGTATATATTTTATGTGTATCTGTATGTTTAACCTGCTCCTGCAACAAAAGAATTTCCCAATTGGGATCAATTAAGCAAAGTCTGAGTCTAATGGTTTACTGTCCAAAATTGTGCCATGTCCAAGTTTCCCCAGGAGGGGGTGTAGTTTGACACGATATCAGAGTTAATTGTTCACACTGAGAATTCTGAAATGATGTATGTAGGGACGTATCTGTGGTAAATATGAATGTTAAAGCCTAGCATCATCTTCACCTTTTCACTTACAAGTTGACTGTCTTCTTGTGCAGTAATTCTATTTCTTCTCTTAATCAAAATTTTTTGAGTGATTGTTATCACAAAGAAAGACAGATTGATGTTGGCTGGCATTTCCACACAGCTCCAACAGCTGTTTCATAAAGAGTATTATCAAGAAGTAACTTCGATCAAGTATAGTTTGTTCTTCTTTACAACGACGGGAACAAGCCAAATCCATGATTTGTGGTGTGAGATATGTAAAATATGAGCAAAGCAGCACATCACAACACAAACAGCCACAAATTCTCTATTCATTTTGAAAAATAGACTCAGTACATTATATATTAATCACAGAAATGTGATAGTCCAGCAATGATGGGGAGAAAATCACCTGAGAAGGGTTTTTTTCATTCTGCCGACGAGCTCAATATATATATATAGATATATCTATATATATCACTTACACTGACTATATATATATGTGTGTGTGTGTGTGTGTGTGTGTGTGTGTATATATACATAAACACACACACACACATATATATACAGTCCTCTATACAGAAATCCATCATCAGCCAGCAGGAAGGAGTTAATGACTTCAGACACAGCAGCTGAGTTTATACTAAATGTATGAAAGGAGCTTACCTTCAGAGAGCAGCGCTGAGACAGTCAGAGAGAGACAGGCAAGCAGGCAGACAGACAGACAGACAAGAGTTAGTTAAATATTAGCACCGATGTTGAATCAAAACATAAACTTCGCTCTCTGATGTGTTGATGAAATCACGTGACAGACATTTTTCCTCAGTTCTTCTTCAGGCAGTGTTGTTGATTGTGACACAACAGAGTCATGTGAATCTAACGACTGTCACATGGCAGCCAGGTGTCACTTAAATGGTATATGTCGGCTGTGGCTCAGGAGGTAGAGCGGTCGTCCATCGATCAGGAGGTCGGTGGTTCGATCTCTGGCCTTGGCAGTCCACATGCTGAAGTATCCTTGGGCAAGATACTGAACACCAAAAACTGCCCCTGATGCTGAGCCATTGTTGTGTGAATGTACGTCGCTTTGGATAGAGCGTCTGTAAGTGATTTACAGGAACACTTTTTCCTTTTTGCCTTGATGAGAACAAACGGCTTGTTCCAGAGTAATTTTCGCGTAGCTTTAGCTGCTGTTAGAGAGGAAACTGTGACCGTATTAACAGACAGTCAGTGGATATCCCCACAGACTGCTCTCTGACAGTTACACTGTGGGAGGAGGAATGGTTACAGGCAAGTTACACATTCTGAACATCTGGACAGAAAGAGTCTCCAACCTCCTCCAGCAGTGGTTTCAACAATCAGGTTTTAATCCATCTTGAACACTTCTTGGATGTATTTACACTGAACTGTTTAGAGATCTGATTCACCCGAGAAACATGAAGTGACTCACACTAAGCTGAGGATCTAAAGAGTCCAGCTGCCTTTGACTCATAAGCATCAGGTATTAAATAAGTGAAATAAACATCATCACTTCATCTTGTCTCCAGTCAGTTTGTGGACATGCGTGTTGATTGTATTGATTGTTATCAGCTGCTTCACTCATACTTCACAAACGTTAGCTCAGCCACAGCTGTGTGGTTATCAGCTTGCTAAATGCTCACTAAAACCCCTGCAGATGATCCAGAATGTGGCGGCTCGTCTGTTCTTCAACAAGCCCAAATAGCACATGTCACTCCGTTGTTCATGTCCCTCCACTGGCTCCCAGCTGCTCCGACATCAAGTATAAGTCCTTGATGTTCGACTATAAAACTGCCACCAAAACCACTCCGACCGACCTGAACCCCCTCATTCAGGTTTATGTTCCCTCCTGCTCACTACGCTCTGCCCAGGAATGGTACAGCCAGCTCAAAAAGACCCTAAGTCGCTAGCCAGACTCTCTAGGAAAAAATTAAAGACCAAGCTCTTTACTGAACACCTTCTTTCTTAAAAAAAAAAAAAAAGAACTATGCACTCTAAGCATCACCTCGTAGCACTGCCTCGTAGCACATTTGTCCAGCTGGACCAGAGATCAGCGTTAGAGGACTGACTCCTGTTGAACCTTGTGATGTATGAAAATCTCATCTGTAAGTTGCTTTGGATAAAAGCATCTGCCAAATGACTGACTGTAACTGTAATCAGCTGACGAATAACTGTCAAATATTATCGTTAGTCATCATATACGTAACAACCTCGCTCGCTGATATTCGTTTCTCCTCCTCCTCCTCCACAACCTTGTCTGATATATTTTTGCTTTAGTTGACTTGAAGCAGAGTGTGGTTATATTTAAAATTAATGTATAATTATCCACCTTCTCTCCATCCGTCTTGTTGTCAAGGTCAATTCTGTCGGAGACATGTTGAGCTCGCTCGGCCTCCTTACAGTCACGCTCAAAACGACGTTTACTCTGAACAACAAAAAGCGACAACAAAACAACAAATCAATAAATTTCTTCTTTTTTTAACTGGTTATGGTCAGTATATTTGATTATTAATTGAAAAGTGTTGTGTCATATTTATTGATGGGTATGGTCCCAAAGTCAGCAGGTGTTGGTGGGAGGGGTCAGAGGTCACTCACAGACTCCAGTTGTTTCCAGGAGCTCTCAATGTGCTGCTGGGCACGGCGGCCATCTTGGAAATGCTGCAACAAAAACTCAAAATAGTTAGCCCTAAACATACTGACAGGTGAACAAGGAAGGAACTTAATGACAGTTCACAAGTATGCTAACCAGCAGTAATTACCAAGTTGCTGCTTCAGATAAAATCATTATTTTAGGGTCAGCAACTGTGCTGAGAGTTAGTAGTAGTTGAAGACGTATCGAAACGAAAGTATTGAAAGTGTCTAAATGAACTGCAAATGTGTATTTGTGTTGTATCATAAATGTGTGTGATGAAGAACAGACACTTCTGAAATATTTCCTCTTGACCCAGAAAGGCTGACAAAGCGTGACTGAGCTTAGCTAGAGCTCAGTGTGCATGCGTGCAGTTACAACCTTTTGTCTGTTTCTTTATTTGCTGCTTTGTGTTTTTATGTGTGTGTTTGTTTGCTTACGAGTTTCCTCTCAGTTTTCAGCTCCTGGGTGTATCTTGTCAGCTCACAAACAATCTGTGAGTTCAGGTTTTCAGCAAGTTCTTCTTTCTGAACTGAAAGTTCATTCAACTGACGAAGAGTCGCAGCAAACGCCAAACACCAGGTGTACCTGTAACAACCAATCAGAAGGTGAACCTGTAACAACCAAATAGACACCAGGTGTACCTGAAGCAACTAATCAGACACCGAGTTAAGTATACAAGTAAAGTTTATTTAGTATAGAGTCTTTCACAAGAAAAAAAGACCAAAAAAAGAAAAAGCATAAAATATAAGCAACAAAGACCTTTACGAAGACACAAAATTACAAACATTAGACCGCACAAATGAGTCTCCAGCTGCCTTTTAAAGGCATCAACACAGACTGCTGAGTGAAAGTTCTTAGGAAGAGTGTTTCACAATGTCAGAGCCACTGCTTTAATGGCATCTTCTTTTGTTTTCAGTTTAGCGCAGTGTTTCTCAATTCCGGTCCTCGGGCCCCCCTGCCCTGCATGTTTTAGATATTTCCTGCTCCAATTCAAATGAGTGGCTCATTATCAAGCCACTGCAGAGCTTGATGACGAGCCGATCATTTGAATCAGCTGTGGTGGAGGAGGGAAACATCTAAAACATGCAGGGCAGGGGGGCCCGAGGATCGGAATTGAGAAACACTGGTTTAGCGCAAGGGACAACCCAACAGAACACCTAAGTGATCGACTGGTGACATAAGGATGGGGCAGATCCGAGATGTACACAGGTACCTGATAATGCAGGGCTCTATATGTGAGAACCAGGGGCCTCATTTATAAAACTTGCTTACGCACAAAACGGGGCTTGAAAGTTGCGTACGCAACTTCCTACGCAAAGGTTGTGATTTATAAAAATAAACTTAGCGTGAGAATGTGCGCACCGGTACGCCAACTTTGATGCTTGCGTACGAACATTTTGGAGACGGGGAAACTGGCGGTGCAGATGGTGAGGTGGTGAATTGAAGCCAGATTGATCTCATACATTTAATGTCATCACATATTAGACTTATAGACCCGCATAATCATAAACACCCAAGTGTGCAGTGTTATAGATGTGTTCCTTTAATGAGCCGTTAGGCTACTACTGTATGCACAATGTTCATATATCATACTTCCATCTTCAAATGATACAGAGCGGTGGATGGCACTGATGGATTAGTAGTAATTCTGACAAGGTGTGTAACAATCATTCAATTTGCTGAGTAAGCATATAAATAGTGCGGTGACACTCGTGCGTAATGCTGCACAATGGATGCGCTGGCACTGCTGGAAGATCACGCAAATGGTAGGATCAGGATGGAGAGAAATTTTAGGGACCACGGAGATTTGCTGGCCCATGATGATGACTGGCTAATAAGCCGATTTAGATTCCCTAGAGCGGTGCTGTTGGATCTATGTGCTGAACTGGGCCCAGTGTTAGATAGACCCACCCGCCGGAACCGCGCCATCCCGGTGCATATCCAGGTGCTGACCACTCTGGGGTTTCTGGCGACTGGCTCCTTTCAGTGGGAATTAGCCGACAGGTAAGTGTTTGATATGATTAATATTATATAATGTTACATTGTCTGTCTAAAGCCCCTTTTGGGTATGATATAATTCAGTTAAATTGTGTCCTTAGGTCTGGGATATTTGCAGCAATGTCCGGTTTCCCAAATATAATCGACGCAATTGACTGCACTCACATTGCTATAAGGGCTCAGAGTGAAAATGAATTTGCTTATGTGAATCGAAAAAATGTGCATTCACTCAATGTACAAATTATTTGTACCTCGGACATGATCTTGACGAATGTAGTGGCACGGTGGTCTGGGTCAGCACATGACTCATTCATCCTGACGCACAGTAGTGTAGGGATCTGTAATTTCTGCCACAGATCGCTCTGTGGCACTGGAACTATTCACTGCGGTGACGATGTGCCGCCACTCTTTTTTTTTTTTTTTTTATTGTATTCGTGACGCCACTACTGTGACCACCAAACAAAATATCCTTTCTAGCCTCCACCTCACCCACAAGCACCTCGATTTCAGTCTCCGTAAAATTTCTTTTTCTTTTCTCTGCCATGATCGAACGTAAAATGCCATTGATCAGCAGGCATATTTATATGCAAAGACATTCATGAGGTACTTTGCATTGACCATTCATGGTAAAATGAGGGTGTGTCAGAGGCGGGATGTGAGGTGAATCCACCTGCGCAATCTTCCAGGTGGAGTGTGATTTATAAAGGGAAAATTGCGTGCAGGTGTGAGTACGCACGTTTTATAAATCCGAATATTTTTTGGCGTATGCCATTTTCAGCTTTTGGGCACACGCACACTTTTAGTATGGATTCTACGCAATGTTTTATAAATGAGGCCCCAGAACCTTAAAATGAATACTGAACTTGACGGGAAGCCAGTGTAAAAAAAGATAAGATAGGCGGATGTGGTTAACAGCCTTGCAGAAATCTTCTGGGCCATGTGTAGACAGTCCAGAGACAACCTGCTGAGGCAGTTGAAAAGGGAGTTACTGTAGTCTAGCGAGGATAACATAAAAGCAGGAATGATCATCTCCAGCCTTTACATTTGTCAATAATATGCTTCCCTAAGGGAAGCAAATACAACACAAATAGAATACAAGCCAAGACAGACCCCTGAGGCACACCCCAGGAAAGTGCAGCAAATTCAGACATGGAGGGACGAGGCGACACAGAAAAACGGACACAGTAGGAGAACTAGTCCAACTGCCTGAACCTTTCAGTCAGGATGCTGGAATCTATAGTTTCAAAAGCTGTGGTAAGATCCAGCAGCACCAAAACAGAGCAGTCACCCACAACAGAAGACATCATTATGTTACTGAAGACCCTGAGAAGAGCTGTTTCAGTGGAATGTTTCTGATGAAAACATGATGAAAAACACATCTAAAATGTGTGCAGTTGAGTCAGCAGTGAGCTGTTTGGCAACAACTGTCTGTAATATTTCTGAGACAAACAGCAGCTTTGTGTGTGTGGGGGGGGGGGGCAGCGGCGGCGTGCATGTTTAAAATAGGCTGGGACCAATACACCCACCTCCATTTTTAAGCAATATTTAGGCTTGAGGAAGGTTTCACACTGCCCACTTGGTCAGTGCAGGGAATGGGTGAGAACCACGTCTTATGGCTGAGCTGGATGAGCAAAAAAGGGAGTAGACGAGGGGATGATGGAAGGCCTGACATGGACTACTCTTATAAGCCGAGAAAGAAAGTTACTGCAGTGTTTATTTGAAAAGACAGGCACATCAGGAGGAGCAGCAGTGACAGTGTTGATGGGGTCAAACAGAAATTTTGGGTTGTATTCATTGGAGGAAATTAAGTCACCATTCCACCACAACCTCCGCATGTAGATGTACGACATTTGTCCATCGTTACTGTCATTATCACCACGTGTGGGTAGTGTAGCTTTAAAGATTTGAGTATTTTTCACTGAATTTTGATTTCAGATGACAGATTAAACAATATAATAGTCTAAGAAAACATGCTGACTGACCTGCTCTCATCCTCTCTGCTTCTCTTAGGATGATACTTCTTAGACAGGCTCCTACAGACAGATAGATACAGAGAGAGAGACAGGTAGACTTCATCTGTATGTTGTGAATCAGAATACCAGAAACACTAATGGCATTGATGTTTTAATTTTAAATCAAACTCACAATTTCTCATGATGTTTCCTCCCAAATTAAATTCAATGAACGATTCAGTTTTTCAGTTAAATTTTATTTGTATAATACCAAGTCACAACAAAAGTTGTCTCATGACATTTTTCATATAGAACAGGTCAAGCCCATACTCTTTTAACGTCAAGAGACCCAGCGGTTTCAACAATTGTCCCACGAGTAAAAACTTGGCAATGGCAGCAAGGAAAAACCTCCTTTGAGCAGTCAGAAATCTCGAGCGGAACCAGGAGGGAGGGGGAGAGAGAGAGAGAGCAATGACAATAATAATAGTAACACCTATAACAATAATTTAAGTTCATTTATTTAGTTTAATTTAAGTTTAAGTATATGGTATGTGTATGATAGCATATGCATTTATCCATATATGACAAAATTTGACAAATATGTACACACATACACACACACACACATATATATATATATATATATAGTGCTTGACAAATTTATTGGACCACCTGCCATAAAAATGAGAAAACATCAATACAATCAATTTAGAAATCTTTCAAAAACTTGTTTATTGTTATTTATTTGTCAAATAACAAATTGAAACGACTAAATAGTCCTTTTTCACACATAATAACCAAAAAACTTCAGATTTTGTACTTTTCAACAGTCTCTTTTGTTATTGAGTTCCAAATAGTTTTAGTTTTAGTTTTTACACTAATGTGCCCTGGGTTACACAATCTGTTGTTCACAAATATCTCTATGCCCCCAGCTTTCCTCTTACCGCTCTCCTTTGCTCTCTCGTCTGCTGTCAGCAGACAAGACATAACATCCGAGTCCAGCGTGATCTTCATTTAACCAAGTTTCAGTGAAACACATGAGACTACACTCACAGTACTCCCTCTGCAGTCTGGTTAGTGCCTTTAGCTCTTTCATCTTACTTGGGAGAGATCTCACATTCCCCATAATAAGACACGGTGTGGATGGTTTGTGGATCTTTTCATCTCATGGCACTTCGCCACAGCTCTGCATCCCCTTCTCCTTCTCCTTATTTCCTTGGGCATCTCCAGTCTTTCGTGTATAAACAATGGAGCCATACTTCAATGGATCTCTGGATGTTGAGTTAAGTAATCCAGAAAAGAGTAAAAAGCAAATCACTAGTCTCACCAGTGTACATCCATACGTACACACGATCCACAGAGACTAGTGACGGAAGAAACACAAGAAAATACACTAAGACAAAGAAAAATGGCCAGAGCTGCTGTAACTAGCTGCCATTCGTGCGGTACCATATTATGTGGGGCATCCCCACATGATATTATCACTGTTAACATTATTACTGTCATTGATGTATATCTCTGTCTCTCTATTTGTCTCTCTCTGATGGCAGCCCACCCAGAGCCTACTTCTGGTCAAAGTTTCTTACATGACTTAAATTTGACACGTAGAGTTGAAGTAGAGGTGACATACAGGTAATGTAGAGGTGATGTAGACATTACACACAGGTGACATACAGGTGACATACAGGTGATGTTGGTACCTGATCTGTTTGGCGTAGCTCTGCTCAATGTCAGCTCTCTCTTTAATAAACTTGGTGTATCTCTCCAGGAAGTCAATTCCCCAACTGGTGTGTTTCTCCAAGTTATCAAACTGGTCCTGAAACACAAAACAAGACAAAAAACAGTCTGTAAAGGTTCAGTTCTGTCATCTCCACACAAGTCTACTGACACCACCACCCTGTATACTGACACCCTGTGTAAGATAAGTAAAGATATGGTAAGACATTATTGATCCCACACTGAGGAACTCAAGTTGTTACAGCCAGTAAGTATTACAAAAAGAAAAAGAAAAAAGAAAACAGTGGCACAGAAGAGTCAAGATATAAATGTAAAAAATGTACAGATTATAAAAATACTAAATGCCATAAAAATTCTACTGCCCATAAAAATACTATTGCCAATATTCTTATGAGAAAACTACTAATGGCATATGTTGTACTGCACTTGAGAAATACTGCTGCATAGAAAGGACACTGAATTTCACGCGTCTATGTGTACAATACTTACAGTTTATAAAAATACTGTTGCCAAAATGGATAATAAATAGTGCTATTGAACAGTTGAACTTAAAAAACTGCACAAGATGTAATGGTATTGCAAAAGATGAAACAGATAATGTGAGCATACAGTATATTAGCATTGATAATAGTAGTGCGGAGCAAAAGCAGGTTTATGATGTAGAATTAGGAAAAACAGCATCAACACAGAGCTACATCACATGACGCTGGAGTTAAACAGTCTGACAACTGTTGGGATGAAGGACCTGCAGTTGCATTCTTTCTTACACACTGGATGCCACAGTCTGTCTATTGACTGCTACATTTCAGTTTTCATACTCATGCCATGTTGTGATTTGATTGATGCAAACCACTTCAAGATACAATCATTATAGCAGGTAGAATTAATGCCAACAACAAACAAACAATTAAGGAATTGAGACAACTCTCAGATAAAGTTTGATAGTAATCCACCAATCAATGACACTTTGTCACAAAATTGTTTGGTTACATTGTCAAAGGTCCAGATGGTCCAATGCAGTTAAAATGTCAGTCAAGAACACTATAATAATCCATGGAAAGATGTTGAATCATTTGAAATTCACCGGCAGACGTGCTAATCTTGCAAAGCATGTATGTTTGTGCATTATATTGGTTTGAAATTGCCGCTGCACTTGCCCTTGATAGACATTTTAGGTTAATTGTACAGGACTAAATATGCTGACAGCATGGTGCTAGTTGGTCTAAATCTACGGTGGCCCTGAGGTGCAAATCACAACGGCAAATCAGAAAACACAATGGCAAAAGAGAAAACACAACGGCAAATCAGAAAACACAACCGCAAAAGAGAAAACACAACGGCAAATCACAAAACACAACGGCAAAAGAGAAAACACAACGGCAAATCACAAAACGCAACGGCAAAAGAGAAAACTCAACGGCAAATCACAAAACACAACGGCAAAAGAGAAAACACAACGGCAAATCACAAAACACAACGGCAAATCACAAAACACAACGACATTAACCAAAACGGAAAAGGTAGGTACCCTCGGGGGACAAGAATCGTCGCTGATTGGACGAAACAACTGGTCCATCCTTTGAACCGGAGAGACAACACCGACAGACAAGCGGCAATACAGAGGAACATGCTGCTATGTTTTGCCAAAATTGTGGCAAAGAGTTTGAAAAAAGTCCTAACTTCTGCAGTGAATGTGGGAAAAAGCTGCAGGAAGACGGTGGCGACGCTCACGCGCGACCTTCAAGTAAGTAAACGGATGTAACGTTTCCGGTTCAAAGGACGGACCAGTTCTTTCGTCCAGTCAGCGACGATTCTTGTCCACCGAGGGTGCCTACCTTTTCCGTTTTGGTTAATGTCGTTGTGTTTTCTCTTTTGCCGTTGTGTTTTGTGATTTGCCGTTGTGTTTTGTGATTTGCCGTTGTGTTTTCTCTTTTGCCGTTGTGTTTTGTGATTTGCCGTTGTGTTTTCTCTTTTGCCGTTGTGTTTTGCACTTCAGGGCCACCATATAATGCAGACAGGGGACACAGTTAATCAGTCCACATATTGTGAAGACAGTGCCCTTTTTATTAACAAAAGACTAAGGAGCTGATTATTGTCAGTCACCACAACATCTGCCATTATTTTACAGCTCTCTAAATTTGACAGCCAAGACAGAATAACGCTCGTAACTACACAAAGAATTGGATTCATACAGGTCTCATGGAAAGGGTTTTAATCTTAATATGTGTACATGGTTTGGGCACCTGGGGGCTAAGAACAAAAACAGACTGTCCAGAACTACAAACAAGGCCACCGATTGGGAAAGAGCAGAAACAAATGGGATTTACATTACTAATACCATTCATACTGGAACCATGTCTGTTATTGTTGTCTGTACTGTACTTTTTGACATACTTATTACTGTATGTTGTCTTATTTCCTATGAAATGTTTTAACCTACCCATGAAGCCATAGGCAAATTTCAACATTAAGACAATAAAGATTATTATTATTATTATTATTATTGTTATTATTATTATTATTATTATTATTATTATTATTATTACTTCTACAGAGTACTGATGGACTGTAAAACAGACTGCTGTATGTTCTTCAGCTTACTGACTGATGGTACTTTAGAGAGGTTCATCTTCTCCCACTTAGAGGCAGGAATTAAAATCTGCTCAGTCTGTGGTCTCGACTGTGAAGAGACAGACCATCGAGGCAAAGATGGAACTTTAGGCCTGGTTTGACTGCATCGAGTGCTTTTCAGGCTGCAGGGTAGTATTTCAACATAAATCATAATGAGATTTACATAGCTACATGTTACAAAATAAACAAATAAAATAATGTTGTCTACCATGTTGCACTCATTTCAGTTTGACTGACATTTCATTTTAAATCAATCAAAGTGACGTTGTGTGCAGAGTTTCCAGTTGGTGTCGGTCGATGTGTCCTGGAAGACTTCAATGTCAATGATTATGGACCATATTTTCCAATGTCTTTTGTGTTCAAGTGACGATTGCTGACAAGTTTTTCCAGTATTGATGGAGAGCGCTGCAGCTGGCAGCCATGAAACAGGTAGTGAAGCCACCAGACTCCATTAACAGAAACAGTAATTTTATCATTATAAAACACTGCATTCAAACTGACAGAAACACAATAAAACTCACCAAAACCTTCTTGGTTCACTGTTCAATAACTAGAGTGGCTGAAAAAAAACCCCTCAGAATTCAGCCAATCAGGAGAGGACTGTAATTATATAACGCTTCTCTAGTCCGATGAGCACTCAAAGCGCTTTTACAACACAAAATCTGCATGCACCCATTCACTCACACACACACACACACACACACACACACACATTCATACAATGGTAGCTAGACCACCTGCTCATTACGAGTGTTAACCATTCACACACCATTGACGCAGCATCATGAGCAATTTGGGGTTCCGTATCTTGCCCAAGGACACTTCAACACATAGACCAAAGCCGGGGATGGAACCACCAACCTTCTAATAAGTGGACGGCTGATCTACCACCTGAGCTACAGCCGCTCTATAGAGATTTAAATATGGAAGATTTTCCTGTTAAAAAAAAAAGTTATTACCACACAATGGAAACTCTGGGTTTGTGACTCCTGTCTGTCTTTAGTGCAGCTGCTGCTGCTTTTTTCCACAATTGTACATCAATTTTCACAGTTGATTGTATAGATTTTTTTACAATTTGAATGTAGAATAGTCATTGACAGCCCCCCTGCAAATACAACATTAAACCTGGCTTACAGCTAAACTCTGGAAGCTTTGTCAGGCCAAGGGGAAGGCCTACAGAAGTGGGGGCAAAGTCCTGTATGACCAGGCCAGAAACACTGACAAAAAAGAACAGAGTGGCAAAGAGGAGCTACACCGAGAAGCTGAAAACTGGTTTCCAGCCAATAACTCAGTTCAGTTTGGAGAAGCCTGAAGGAACTCATCTGCTTCAGGAAACCATTCCACCTGACACAGCTCACCTGCTCCAACTCAGACATCAAACAACCAACTGCACCCTCGGCCGGCAACCTGTCTGAGGAGCTGCTGATCCAAGTCCACACTGCAACCATCCGGTTTGTCCTCATCTATCATTGTCTGGTTTGGATCGAACAGACCACAACCGACAGTCAAGACTGCACAGAAGATCACTGGTGCCAAACTGTCCTCCATTCAGGACTAATATACCTCCAGAGTCAGGAAGCATCACTGCAGAAACCTCATGTACTGGAAGCAACCTGTTCCAACTTCTCCCCTCTGGGAGGCGCTATAGAGCTCTGTATGCCACAATGACCATGAGTGTGATGAACAGTCAGAAACCCTCTGACCAAACATCCACTGACGTCGACTATCTATCATTTTACTGTTTAAAATGCACCATATTCAACACGTCCATATCATCATGAACCATCACTGTCAATACAAATGCTGAGTGGAATGCATGCATACAGGTGTACATGTACATGTTGTACATCATCATCCACTCCTGAAAGTACTCCAGCCCTTGAGCCATCCAACATTCATTCAGAAACATTTGATTTATGTGGAGACACTCTAAGTTTTCGCTCACGTTGCCTTTTCTCCGTGTATTTCTCACCTTTCTGTCTGAGGGTTTAATGATCTGTCTTTATTCTGACCTCTTTGTTCAGCTGTTTGGCTTCTTGCTTTAAATTCTTCTGTGTGTAACACCACAGTCACATTTCCTGTATGCGACCACAGACTCGCTCCAAATAGCTCATTTATTAATAATTAATAATCAAACTTAGGTTAGGGTTGAGGGGGGTCTCTCTCAGGGTCGCGCGCTGCAGCAGCATCATGGAGGACGCAGAGCGCGAGCCGCTGTCGTCACTCACCGTGTTGCTATGGCAGAGCAGACAGAAGCACGAGGGCCTCTCTCTCTCTCTCTCTCTCTCTCTCTCTCTCGCTCACACACACACACACACACACCGCAAGCCGCCCGGCTCGTTACCGGCAGGTTACCAGATAAGCGGTCGCAGCTGATGGCATCCAGGTTTCAGGGTACAGTCGCGGCTGCTGTACAGGTGTGATCAGGTATACGTACCCACAGCTCAGTGCCCCAGTTGCAGCTCATGGTGACCGGTCCGCTTCTTGCGCTCCGCTGCGGCTGCTCGCTCCTCCGATCCGACAATCACCGCGAGCTGCTACTGCCCGCCGCGCGCATCCTTACCGACACACAGGCTGCGTGTCTGTCTCACCGTGTTTCTGTCTGTCTGCTCCTGTCTCTCTGTTTGTCTGTTTCTGTCTGCAGCAGCACGAGAGCAGAGGACGCGGTCACGCGCGGCGCGTCTCCCTGGAGGACCCTTTGTCATCAGTGAGGAGATGCTGAGATTTTGTATGTGTGTGTGTGTGTGTGTGTGTGTGTGTGTGTGTACTGAGCATGCTCAGTTGCAGCCCCGCCCTGCTGCCACACACACACACACACACACACACACACACACTCATTACAACAATAAAATGTTCCGGTTGTGTCAGTGCTGACAGAATAATAATTATGGAAAAAAAATCAACGATAAAGTCATTAAACAAGAAATACTTATTTTAAACCTACATGTAACAACACCAATAATAATCATAATAATAACAATAAACATCATCATCGTCGTCATCACCCAGAGTTGACAGAAGCAGCTGCGATGCTGTCAGTTTTCCAGCAGACAGCGCTCTTCACTTATTCTTTTTTATTCTCCATCGCTGTCATCTGTTTTTCCATCACAACCACCAACAAATTATTATTTATCATTATTACAAAGATGATGAACATTCTGACGGAGAATTTAACACATTCATTCAGTCAGAAATGAAAGATGAGTTTAGTATTTTCCTTTTTGCCTTATTGGGACTCTTTTGGAGAATTAGTCACAGGTTTGCAGGCTAATATCTTTAGGTTTAAATGATCCTGAGCTGAATCACCACTAAAATACCAACAACACATTCAACATTCATCCACACCACCTGCCTGTCCAGGTAACACAAACCAGTCCACATACATCCACACACAGACTCGTCCTCAGCCAGGTAACAACCCCCCCACCCTCCCTCCACTTCCACATCCCTCACCTGTGGAGTAGACCTCAAGCCCTGCAGGACCCCCAAACTAAAACAGCTGACATTTTGAAATATCACTTCCAACATTAATTGATTTTTCATTCTTCCCTCACTATCACCTGTCTATCAAATATAAACATATACGGTACGAAACAGAGGAACTTTCTCATCCAGCGTTTCTCATTTTGTTTTTAGCATTTTCCACATTGCAGGCTGAAACTGAAGACATTGAGACAATGAGAGACCACATGTGGACTTATGTCAAAAACATGTAAAAAAAAAAAAGTTTTATATTTCAGACTCTTCACAGTCGTCATGTTAATGCAGCACCACTCTCCGCTGTCATTCTCTCAGCAGCTTCATCACGTCCTCACCTGGACTGATTTTCAGTTAACAGGTAAGGCTCATTAAAAGCTCTTTGATGGATTTCCGGGAGGAGGAAACTGGGACAGAAAGCTGTTCATTCAGCCATGTGTTTATTGTTGAAGTCACAGGGTTGTGGTTGTTGTTGTTGGTGGTGGTGGTGTTGGTGTTGTTGTTGTTGTTGTTGTTTGTGGTGGTGTTCTCGTTCTTGTTGTTGGTGTTGTTGATGGTATTCTCGTTGTTGGTGGTGTTCTTGGTGTTGTTCTTGTTGGTGATGGTGTTCTTGTTGTTGTGGTTGTTGGTGGTGGTGATGATGGTGTTGTTGTTGTTGGTGTTGTTGTTGTTGTTGTTAGTGGGGGTGCTCTTGGTGGTGGTGGTGTTCTTGTTGTTGGTGGTGTTGTGTTGCTGTTGGTGGGGGTGTTCTTATTGTTGTTGTTGGTGGTGGGGGGGTGTTCTTATTGCTGTTGTTGGTGTTGTTGTTGGTGTTGTTGTGTTGTTCTTGTTGGTGGTGGTGGTAGTGATGATGGTGTTGTTGGTGTTGTTGTTGTTGTTGTTGTTGTTGGTGGTGGTGGTCTTGTTGTTGTTGGTGATGGTGTTGTTGTTGTTGGTGGTGGTGCTCTTGTTGTTGTTGGTGGTGGTGCTCTTGTTGTTGTTGTTGGTGGTGTTCTTATTGATGTTGGTGGTGTTGTTGGTGGTGGTGGTGTTCTTGAATCCGTACAGCACTGAGCACAGAGACTTTATTCCAGATTAGTGTCAGGTATCACATGTTGGAAAATGTAATCCATCTTGCTGAAAGTTGTCCGATACAGAATAACCAGTTAGACATTCATTACTTTTATGTATAATACTTGACTTGTAATGAGGCAGGCTTTGGACCCAAGTGCAGAACCACCACAACTCAGATAGTTTATATCAACTTTAATCTCAGACTTGGCAGGTACAGATATGCAGCAGCACAGTGAATAAAACACAGACAGAATTAACACATTCTGTTTATGTAGAAGTTCCCTTTAACGTAATAAACACGTAAGCTTTACATTGAAATTGATCCAGCATGATAGAAAAACTGCATATAATGTGATCCTTTAACTTTTGTAATTAGTAGATTTATGTTGCGTTACATGCTTCCTGTATAGTATTTGAACATAAATCATAATGAGATTTAAATCCCTACACGTTACTAATAAACAAATAAAATAATGTCGTCTACCACGTTGCACTCTTAAATCAATCAAAGTGATGTGTGCAGAGTTTTCAGTTGGTGTCGGTCCACGTGTCCTGGAAGACTTCAATGTCAATAATTATGGACCATATTTTCCAATGTCTTTTGTGTTTAAGTGACGATTGCTGACAAGTTTTTCCAATATTGATGAAGAGCGCTGCAGCTGGCAGCCATGAAACAGACAGTGAAGCCACCAGACTCCATTCACAGAAACAGTAATTTTATCATTATAAAACACACTGCATTCAAACTGACAGAAACAAAATAAAACTCATCAAAACCTTCTTAGTTCATCTTTCACTGTTCACCAACTCTAGAGTGGCTGAAAAAAAAAAAATCAGAATTCAGCCACTGTAATTAAGTTAGATTTATGTGTAATTGAAATACTTAAAGTAAATGTTTTCATCATTATTACCATTAAATCAAAAATTAACATGATTCTAATTCACTAAACCTTGCCTCCAACACAGCAAATAAACTACATTTATTTCATTTTCCGGTATCACTAGAGGAGGCAGAGGTATAGCTAAACACCTGACACACCGAGCAAGCTAAATGCTAAGCTAACATACAGCACCCACCCAGAACAGCCTCTAAACAACTAGTGAGCAATGAGAGGTAGATGTCCGGCAGGTAATTAGCCACTCTGTTTAGTATGGTTTACACAAACGTCTGATATTAGTCAGGATCAGGACCAGGTCCACATACGGGTCTAGGTCTAGGTCCAGGTCGAGGACCAGGATCAGTCCTGCTCTGATGACTTTTCCCTCAGAGAAAGTGACAGTAAATATCAGACAGTAAATGTCTGCAGAGTGTCTGTGCACTTTTTCTTTCAGATCAGGAGCTGAAATGTCAGCAAGTCCTTCAGTCTGAAGGTCGCTCAACGTCTTTTATTAAATATCACAGAGTGAATCCGTCCATTTAAAGGTTCTTTGCTGTCAGCGCTGACTCTGCACTTCATGAATGCTGCTCTGTCACTCTGTGTGTGTGTGTGTGTTCCGGCTGTGAGTCCATCCGTCTCATGTTATACATACATGTATTTGTGTACATAGAAATCTATACATTCCGCTTGTGTTACTATTCTGAGTTTCTTCATTGCTGAAAACAGTGTGAACATCACAGGAGTATTTATTTCATTTGAATCTAACCTCTCAGTGTTTTGATCCTGTTATTTAAACCAAAGTTTACATGGTTAATGTTTTCACGTAATCTAAGTTCATATAATATGATGTAAATATTAACACACAGGTTTCACAGCCTCAAGGCTGTGCAACCAAGACTTTCATTTAAAATTTGAAAATCTCATTTTCCAATCACACGCAAGCAGATCATCTGACCGTTGAATGTCGAAGGTCATCAGCCTGCATTAATCACACTCGTCATAACAATAATACTAAAGTGTGATATTTCATTTGTATGATAATTTAAGTTCCTGATGGAGGAGAATGTCTGTACGCTTCCCTCTGACTGCAGCTGCAGATCAATAATTGATGAAGGTTAATGATTAGTGTTGGAGGGTCTCTGGAGTTTGCGATGAGCTGCAGGAAACGGACTTCATCATCGTCTCTGATGGTCTGTTATTAATAAACTGACCGGGTGAACAGCGATTCTTCAATATTTTATTATGAAAGCTTTCTGGAAAAGTTCAGCTGCTGTTTGAAGAAAATATTTTCTACTGAAGTTTCAGTGGAGTTCTGAACTTTAACCGTCAAAACACTGGAAATCACTTGTGAGCTGATTAATCGATGACTGATCAGATTTGTTCAGCTGCAGTGTTTGAACACTGGTTAGTAAAAATGAGAAAGTGTGATGGAATATCTGTTTTCTTTGACAAGTCAAAGAAAAGACAAGTCAAAGCCAGAACACGCCTGATGATGTAATGTACATCTATAGAGATTTATTTTTTATTCTACGTCCTTTTCTTCTTCACCTTTCTGTGCCTCTTTCTATATTTTGCTGGCTGCAACCATTTAACTTCTCCAATGTGGGATTAATCAAGTGTTTTCTTATCTTAACAAAGAATTCACATTCACCAGGTGAGTTCTTCACTTAAAAGCAGGGATAAAAAAAAAAAATCATGAAAAATAAGATGGAGAATAAAATCCTCCAGATAAGGACATTAAAAATAATTCTCCATAGCAACAGCAGCTGAGGCTCATGGGTACTGTAGTATTAGGAATAACATTGAATTAAATCACTTAAACAAGTGTTCAGAACCGAAACCTGTACTTGTTGTCCTCACACTCAACTTCACAACTGAGTTTGAGTAATTTATTACATTTGATCCGTTTTTACCTGCAGAGTAATCAGACTACTGATACAACCACTACTACTAATACTAATATTATCAATATTACTAGCTCCACTGACAAGTACACAGGGCTCCAAGTATCGCACTACTACTACTATTATTATTATTATTATTATTATTATTATTATTAACCATAACAACAGTAACAATTATAACAATAATAATAGTAATACTAGCAAAAGGCAGGTACACTGGTTGCGTTTCTGTGATGATAATCAAATATATTTACAGCAGCACTGCTGTTTGAATTAACTTTATTGCCATAATTCTTACCATCAAAATGACACACACTCACACAAACTGTAAAAAAATTAAATCAAACTTTATTTAAACTTCTTTACACAAAATCGTAAGAGAAAAACAAAACCCAAAGTCCATAAACCAATGAAGACAAGCGTTTGTTCACATGCGACAGGTGTCGTGAAACGCCTCCAGGGTCCTAAAGTCCCTCCAAGTTGGAGGAAGTCCGTCCTGCAGGAAACGACCACAGCGCTGACAGGAAGACTGGAAGAGTTTAATGTAGCTCCGCAACCAGGTCTAGAGAGACACACAGGTTAAGGACAGGTGAGACAGACAGGTACTGCTAGTATCAGCCAGGTAGAGATGACCGGTCAGTTATCGATCAGTGACTCACCATGAAGGATCGAACCACGACGTCAGGCATCTGGGGCAGCTGGTAGTGCAGCAGGGCGGTGGTGGCGTGGTCCGTTACCTAGGAAAAGCACAACCAATCAGAGTGCTGCACACTCAGCTCAGGGGTGCAGGAGTTCAGATGAGGACAGGTGAGTCTTACCTTCTGAAACACCTGGTACTGAGACTTGGTCCAGATGTCCAGCTGAGGAGAACAGACAGACTGGTTATCATGGAGACAGACAGACAGACAGACAGACAGACAGACAGACATCAGTCAGATCATTTTGAGCTCTCACCTTTCCATCCTCATTGTAAACATTTTCATTGAATCCTCTAACCACAGTTCTGTCGATGAACAGCGAACGCATCACAACGATGGCCTTTAACACCTTCCCCAGAGTCACCTGAGAGGGAGATGAGATGCACACACCTGTTGCCTGGTAAAACACACCTGTATAGTGTTACCTGGTCTGAACTAGGGCTGTCAACAAATATTGTAAATTCAACTTGGAACTGTAAAAAAAATCCATACATTGGATTTATATTCGACTGTGGAAAAAAATACTAAATCAAACACTGTTAAAGCTTCAGCAAATTGTTTTATTTATTTATTTTTTTTAATTTTTTAAATTAATGAACAAGGTGTTCAGTTAAGAGTTTGGTCTTTAGTCTTTTTTTAAAGATCGCAAGGGACTCTGCAAAATGAATGGAGTTTGGTAACTCTTTCCACCACCTGGGAACCACAGAAGAAAAGAGTCTAGCTCGAGACTAAGGGCTTTTTGGAGGTGGCAGAACATGGCGCCATTCCTGGGCAGAGCGCAGTGAGCGGGAGGGAGCATAAACCTGAATGAGGCAGTTCAGGTAGGTCGGAGCGGTTTTGGTGGCAATTTTGTATGCAAGCATCAAGGACTTACTCTTGATGCGGGCAGCAACTGGGAGCCAGTGGAGGGATATGAACAGCGGAGTGACACGCGCTCATTTGGGCTGGTTAAATACCAGACGAGCCGCCGCATTCTGGATCATCTGTAAAGGTTTTGGTGAGCATGTTGGGAGCCCTGCCAGTAAGGAATAGTACCAGCGCTTGTGCTAGGAGTTGTGTTGCATGCTCAGACAGGTAGGGTCTGATCTTCCTGACGTTGTACAGGGCGAATCGGCATGACTGAGCGATAGAGGCCACATGCTCTTTGAAAGTTAGCTGGTCATTGATCAAGACACCCAAGTTTCTGGCAGATTTTACCCCAGAATCAGAATCAGAAATTGCTTTATCGCCAGGTATGATTTTACACATACAAGGAATTTGTTGCAGTGAAGTTGGTGCAGACACATCTACTAAAAATGAAAGTACAAAATATAACAATATAAATATATATACACAAGTCTGTTTTTTGGTTGTTTTTTTTTTGGAAACACAGTCTGTTTTTTTTTTTTTTCAGAAACAAGTCCAAACTGAGCGTTAATGTAACGCATAGAGTTGTATCTATGTCAATGTGGCAGATGAAGCAGAGGTGGAGTGTGAAGAGTGTCGGGGGGTTTCCGGGCCTTGTTGGTCAGGCTGACAGCAGATGGGAAGAAACTGTTCTTGTGGCGTGAGGTTTCGGTCCTGATGGACCGCAGTCTCCTGCCAGAGGGGAGTGACTCAAAGAGTTTGTGTCCGGGGTGAGAGGGATCAGCCACAATCTTTTCTGCACACCTCAGGGTCCTGGAGACGTGCAGGTCCTGGAGAGATGGGAGATTGCAGCCAATCACCTTCTCTGCAGACCGAATGACACGCTGCAGTCTGCCCTTGTCCTTGGCGGTGGCAGCAGCGTACCAGATGGTGATGGAGGAGGTGAGGATGGACTCAATGATGGCTGTGTGGAAGTGCACCATCATTGTCTTTGGCAGGCTGAATTTCTTCAGCTGCCGTAGGAAGTACATCCTCTGCTGTGCTTTCTTGATGAGGGAGCTGATGTTCGGTTTCCACTTGAGGTCCTGGGAGATGATAGTTCCTAGGAAGCGGAAAGACTCCATAGTGTCAATAGTAGAGTCACAGAGGGTGATGGGGAGTGAGTCTGAGTTCTTCCTGTTGTCCACAACCATCTCCACTGTTTTTAGAGCGTTGAGCTCCAGGTTGTTCTGGTTGCACCAAGTCACCAGATGGTCAACCTCCCACCTGTAGGCGGACTCGTCGCCATCAGAGATGAGTCCAATGAGGGTGGCTTTGTTAACTTGTGTATATATATTTAAATTGTTATATTTTATGCTCTTATTTTAGTAGATGTGTCATGCACCAATTTCACCAGAAAAAATTCCTCGTATGTGTAAAAGCATACTTGGCAATAAAGCTTTTTCTGATTCTGATTCTGATTCTGATTCTGGGGTGGTGTCATCCGCAAACTTCAGGAGCTTGATAGACTGGTGACTGGAGGTGCAGCTGTTCGTGTACAGGGAGAAGAGCAGAGGAGAAAGAACACAGCCCTGGGGGAATCCGGTGCTGATGGACTTTATGTCGGAGACGTGTTTCCCCAGCTTCACGCACAAGGTGGGCCTTGGTGGAGGTGACTGGAGCTGGAGCTGTTGGAAGCTGTCGCGGGGGATGGTTGCTGGACTGTCCCTTTGTCTTTCAAAGCGGCAGTAGAACTCGTTCAGGTCGTTGGCTAGGCGTCGATCGTTGATGGAGTGGGGGGCTTTAGGCTTGTAGTTTGTGATCTGCCTGAGCCCTTTCCAGACAGACGCAGAGTCGTTAGCTGAGAATTGGTGTTGGAGCTTCTCAGAGTACAGTCGTTTAGCCTCTTTCACCGCCTTGTTAAACTTGTACTTCGACTCTTTGTATCTGTCTTTGTCCCCTTACGGGAGTGAGCAGACCCGGGTCGAGCTGGATACTAATCTGTTGTTGTGTAGAGGGACCGGCTGGGATGACGAGGAGCTCAGTCTTTGACAGGTTAAGCTGAATGCGTTGCTCCTTCATCCATGCCGAGATATCGGCGAGGCATGCTGATACCCAAGCCAAGACCGTGGGGTCATTTGGCGGGAACGAAAGGAGGAGCTGGATATCATCAGCATATGAATGGTATGAGAGGTCATGTGAGCAGATGACTGCACCAAGAGCAGTGGTGTATATTAAGAGAAGGGGTCCAAGCACTGACCCTTGTGGTAATCCTGTGGGCAAGCAGTGGGATTTGGACACTTCTCCACTGAGCAACAGGTTTCCATGAAGGTAAACAAACATATACGATATTACGGCCCAAACCTGCTGTAGGTCTTTTCAAAGATGTCCATGTTGAAACAGTACACAAGCAGAATGTTGAAAATAGAAATTTACGTGGTTTGAACCTATGTGGGTTTTTAGAAGGAATGATTGAACATCATTTTTTGGCCACTGTTGACAGCCCTAGTCTGAACTAGGGCTGGGCGATAAAATGATAATCATATGTCTCGCTATAGACACGTAATCATTATCAATAAAAATGCATTCAATTAAACATTTGATAATTTTTTTTTCTTCGCCGGAAGAAACAAGAAGTTGCAAAGCAAGGTTGGTTGCATGAACAAAGGCACTCGCTCTCTAGTAACCTAGCAACGTAGGGAGTAATCACTGATCAGTGGGAGCGACACGCTAACACGCCAATCATGTAACAGTATCATGTTTGGTTGTGCCATCTCGTTGTCTCGTGTTTGATTCTTCATAAGAAGTGAGATGAGAAATAGAAAGTGAGCGCTGCAGCGGGCAAAGAAATTGTCGATATAACAGGGAAAGTCAGCTCGTCAGTATGGCAGTTTTTTGGATTTTATAAGTCGGACCGTAGTCAGACCAATATGGTCTGTAAAGTATGCAAGACCGTCGTCCCGACAAGACCGGTTAATACCACAAACTGTTTAACCACCTTAGCCGCGCTCACCCTTCGGAGCGCAGCCGTATTCGCCAATATTCAACAACATCTGCAACCGCAGCACCACCGCACAAGCAGCAGACCGCCATGCAGAGGTGCTCTGCTTCAGCGCCTTATGACAAATCATCTAAAAGGCACAAAGACATTACGGAGGCAGTGGTATCATATAGATAAAGACGTGCTCCGCTGAGCACTGTGGAGAAGACAGCTTCTAAAAATCTCTTACACGTGCTTGACCTCAATGTTACACCTGACCGAAAGTACTTTTCTAAGACTGCCATTTTTTTTCTGTTACAGATGTAAAGTCGACCTGTTTATTTTAATTTCTCCTATGTTTATAAAATGCTGCACATATTTGAAAACACTTTATTCACCAGAAGATTAATCAGTTTGTGAACTTTCTAGCACTAAACTTGCAATAAAAATATAATCGAATAGTTCATGCATGTTTAGAGTAAGAAGAGATACTAAAGTTATTCATATGTCTTTTATATGGTTTATATGGATTTATAGTTCAATCAATGTTACTGTCTATCATGTTTGTTTTTTTGTATATTACAGATGTCAAGTCTACCTCAGTTTCTGCTATCTTTACTGCACATATTTGAAAACTGTTTATTCACCAGAAGATTAATCAGCTTGTGAACGTCCTGGCACTAAACCTGCGGAAAAAAAGTTCAGAGGTTTCTCTCTGTTACCTGCATAAAGCAGCTGTTGCCTGATCTGAACACACCTATTACCTGCATAAAGCAGTTGTTACCTGGTGTGAACACACCTGTTACCTGCATAAAGTAGCTGTTACCTGGTTTGAACACACCTGTACAGTGTGTTGTCATGTGTGTTTTGTTACCAAAAGTACAGCAGATGTCCCGTTGGGTCTGAACAGTTCTATGGTCATATCAGGAAACATCCTGCCAATCCGAGAAATGACATCATCCACATACCTGTACACAGAGGAACAGAGTATTACAGTACTGTAACAGGAGGTATTTCAGTTTTTTACACCTGCACTTCAGTTCATTTAGTGCAAGTGAAACATGGACCCATTGTTGTCTTTTAGTTCTGGTGCAGTTCATGTTCACACTGTTGTTTTACATTCAAACCGAATAAGACACATAAACATGAAGACGGACAGGTGACTCGTTTCATAGGTAAATTAACGACGTCCCAAAGCTGTGGAACACACGACCGACTGATATCATAGAAGTCTTGTTGCCTTCGTCATTATTATTACCAGTATGTGTTACTGCACTACTCACTGAGGAGGTAGTACCAGAGTGCTGGGTTGGACTTTGGGTCGTCTCTTGGCTGAAGCTCCCATTTGATTGGCCGATCGTTTCAGTGACTGTTGATTCAACAAACTGGAGGCCAAACCGGCATGGTACTGCAACTACACACAGAAAAACACACACACATACATGTACACAAAACAAAGACATACACAAACAGCATCATCATCATCATCATCATCATCATAAATTAGATTAGGATCGACTCCAAACTGGACGCCTGAGAAACTGTCACTGATTGACGAGTATGCTGTGTTGTATTTGAAACATAAGTGAATCTTTTCACTCCACTCATATGGAGTGTGTCAGTGCAATCATCTGTACAAAGTGTGAGGAGTGCAAGTGAGCTCACAAAACCCTGAGCTTGTTAGCCTGTTAGTCTGTCAGCATACTTACCTTGTTGGACCACTTGTAGGCCTGCAGCAGCTGTGAGTATAATGGAGTTTTGTCCTGAACTGGATCCAGACTGAGAAGACCGCTGTTGTGGAGAGGATGAGACTCTGAGGGACGACCAACAAGACCACTCAGACGCTCCAACTCACTGAGACAGGTGGAGAGAGAGTTGGAGAGAGAGTCAGAGAGACAGACGGGTGGACAGAAAGAGACAGACACAATCAAACTGTTCAAAGTCTGTCATTTTCTGCTTATCTCACTCATTAGCAAAACATAACAGGTAAATATGAACTGACAACGTCAAACTGATCACCTCCTTCAGCTACAGGCTGCTCCACCCACTGTGTGTGAAGAAGAGATAGTGCAGCTCCTTCCTTCCTGCTGCTCCTCAGAGACCAAACACACCCAAACTGACTCATTGACACATTTGAAATATCAGTGTGTGCTGCAGCTCATGCAGATGGATTTCTCATTCTAGCTGGGGATTTCATCCATGCACACATTAAGACAGTGCTTTCAAAAACACACCAGCACGTTGCTTTTCCAACAAGCGGGAACAACACTCTGGATCTGGTTAATACAACCCACAAAGGAGCATACAAGGCGTCACCCCTCCTCCACCTCGGCCTGTCCCAGGTGGGGACACCTCTGCCCCTCAGAACTGCTTTGACACCACAGACTGGGACACGTTCAAGCAAGCAGCCACTTAGAACAAGTACACTGACATTCAGGAAGACACAGAGATCGTCACTGCGTACATCACCAAATGCACTGATGATGTGACGCACACTAAAACCATTACCACCCGGGCTAACAAGAAGCCATGGCTGACAGGCAAGGTCTACATCCACATCATACATCCACCTTAAAGGCCCCCCCCTCCCCCTCCCCACCCACCTCAGTGACGACTCTCTCCATCCATGAAAGGGACGTCAACAGACTCTTCAGGAGACAGAACCCCCGGAAAGCAGCTGGACCGGATTCTGTCTCCCCATCTGCCTTGAAGCACTGCGCTGATCAGCTGTCCCCAGTGTTCACAGACATTTTTAACACCTCACTGGAGACATGTCACGTGCCAGCCTGCTTCAAGTCTTCAACCATCATCCCTGTTCCCAAGAAGCCAAGGACCACAGGACTTAATGACTTCAGACCCGTCGCCCTGACCTCTGTGGTCATGAAGTCCTTTGAGCGCCTTGTGCTCTCACATATCAGAGACATCACTGACCCTCTCCTGGATCCCCTGCAGTTTGCCTACAGAGCCAACAGGTCTGTAGACGATGCAGTCAACTTGGCCCTCCACTTCATCCTCCAGCACCTGGACTCCGCAGGAACCTACGCCAGGATCCTGTTTGTGGATTTCAGCTCTGCCTTCAACACCATCGTCCCAACGCTGCTTCAGGAGAAGCTCTCCCAGCTGAGCGTGCCTGACTCCACCTGCAGGTGGATCACAGACTTCCTGTCTGACAGGAAACAGTGCGTGAAGCTGGGGAAACACCTCTCCGACGCTAAGACCATCAGCACCGGATCCCCCCAGGGCTGTGTTCTTTCTCCTCTGCTCTTCTCCCTGTACACGAACAGCTGCACCTCCAGTCACCAGTCTGTCAAGCTCCTGAAGTTTGCGGACGACACCACCCTCATCGGACTCATCTCTGATGGCGACGAGTCCGCCTACAGGTGGGAGGTTGACCATCTGGTGACCTGGTGCAATCAGAACAACCTGGAGCTAAATGCTCTAAAGACAGTGGAGATGGTTGTGGACTACAGGAAGAACTCAGCCTCACCCGCCCCCATCACCCTCTGTGACTCCACTATTGACACTGTGGAGTCTTTCCGCTTCCTGGGAACTATCATCTCCCAGAACCTCAAGTGGGAGCCGAACATCAGCTCCCTCATCAGGAAAGCACAGCAGAGGATGTACTTCCTACGGCAGCTGAAGAAATTCAGCCTGCCAAAGACAATGATGGTGCACTTCTACACAGCCATCATTGAGTCCATCCTCACCTCCTCCATCACTGTCTGGTACGCTGCTGCCACCGCCAAGGACAAGGGCAGACTGCAGCGTGTCATTCGGTCTGCAGAGAAGGTGATTGGCTGCAATCTCCCATCTCTTCAGGACCTGTACGCCTCTAGGACCCTGAGGCGTGCAGAAAAGATTGTGGCTGATCCCTCTCACCCCGGACACAAACTCTTTGAGCCACTCCCCTCTGGCAGGAGGCTGCGGTCCATCAGGACCAAAACCTCACGCCACAAGAACAGTTTTTTCCCGTCTGCTGTCAGCCTTACCAACAAGGCCCGGAACCCCCCCTGACACTCTTCACATTCCACCTCGGACTCATTCTGTCACATTGACTGATATAAATATAACTCTATGCGTTACATTAACACTCAACTTGGACTTCTTTCTGAAAAACAGAACTGTGTTTCCGGTAATTAGCAACAACAAAAACAGACTTGTGTATATATATTTAAATTGTTATATTCTTATGCTCTTACTTTGATAGATGTGTCATGCACCAATTTCACCAGAAAAAATTCCTAGTATGTGTAAAAGCGTACATGGCAATAAAGCTTTTTCTGATTCTTCTGATTCTGATTCTGACCAGTTTTTCACAATGGTGGTGGTGTACCCGATCAAGTGCCCCACCAACCTTTAACTGTGACAAATACTGTAACAATCACTTGGTCCTTAGAACCTACTGAATTATCAGTACTGTTAATGTTGTCCTCTTGTAGGACAGTCTTAAACAATTTTACCCAGCTTCGTTTATGGTGTATTTTTGCTTTAAAAAGATGTTTTACTTTTAATGAAATCACACTTATTGACACTGTGAAACCAAATAATGCTGTTATTGGCTCCTCTCACAATATGAAACAGAGAATTTTTATACTGCTTTTACTCTTGCTATCAGGCAATGTACAACCCAATCCAGGCCCTGCTTTAAATAACATTAGCACTCCTGATGAATTTAAAGCCAGGACAGGCCTGGGATTAATTCATATAAATATTCGGGGTCTGCTCCCAAAACTAGATGCTGTCCAAATCTGGATTCAGTCAACCAATCCAGACATCCTCATTCTATCAGAAACCTGGCTAAGTAAAGCAGTCTCTGACAAGGACATTGCCATTGATGGGTATAATGTCTTCCGGTGTGATTGCCCTCGAAAAGGTGGAGGAGTGGCTATATATATAAAAAACAAATTTCATGTTACCCAATTATCCTCACTCTCTATCCCCAAACAATTTGAACTCCTTGCCATGAAGTTAGAATTCTCCCACGGCCAATCTCTCACAATTATAGGCTGTTATAGACCTCCCTCTGCCTCCCCCGAAGCCCTCGCCTCTCTTGCATCTTGTGTGACAGGGTTTGATTCCAGTGAGCTTCTTTTGGTTGGTGATTTAAATCTTGACTGGCTGACTGCCTCGTCTGAAAATCTTAAAGTTGTCTGTGATTCACTAAATTTGACTCAACTGATCAATTCATCAACTTGGCCCAATACTAAAAACCCATCCAAATCCTCCTTACTTGATCTTATCTTAACAAATGCTCCCCACAAGTACATGGATACAGGTGTGTTTGCTAATGACCTGAGTGCTCATTGTACCATTGCAGCTATAAGAAATTCCAAGCTTCCAAAGCCAAGGCCCAATCTTATATGCAAAAGAGACTTTAAAAACTTTTGCACCGCAGCTTTTATGTTGCTCTAATTGATGATGTAGAGTTGGCTCTGAAATATTTTTATGATGAATTCCTACATCTGGTCAATAAACACGCTCCATTTCGTAAATTTAGGGTGAAAGGCCGAAATAATCCTTGGTTTTCCTCTGAAATTGGAAACCTCCTCAAAGAGAGAGACGTTGCTTGGGCTAGGGCTCGGAAAACAAAGACAGAGGCAGATTGGCTCAGCTTTCGCCAGCTAAGAAATAAATGTACTTTACTTATTAAGAGTGCAAAATCTGAATTTTACTTGAACGAATCCATAAAGAATATAAATGATCCCAAAAAATTTTGGAAAATCATAAAATCTTCTTCGAATCATGTGACAACTAATGAATTGCCAAGCACTTTAGTTACTAAATCTGGTACACTGTCTAATAAGACAGATATACTAAATTGTTTTAATGATCATTTTATTTCTGCTGGATCTTTGTTTGAGTCACTTAACCCTGATATGACAACTGCTGGTCTGGCTAGTGTCAACGCACCCCTGACCCCGCAGGCTGTGAGTGGAACCATCACTTGTCCATTTGAGTTTATGTCTGTATCTGTCTCTGAGGTTAACAACGCACTGAAGAGGCTGGACACAAGTAAAGCAGCAGGACCTGATTAAGTTGAACCCTATTTCTTAAAGTTGGCTGCAGATTTTATTGCTGAGCCTCTCTCACATATTTTTAACTTGAGTCTTACCAGCAAAACAATTCCTAAAATCTGGAAGTCGGCCTTTGTTCTCCCCCTGTTAAAAGGGGGTGAACCCACAAATGTAAACAACTATAGACCAATTTCTAAATTGTGTATTTTAGCAAAATTGTTTGAAAGGATCGTCAGTGATCCGCTGAAGGAATTTTTAGAATCAAATAATATTTTATCTCCATTCCAATCTGGTTTTAGAAAACAGCACAGCACTGTCACAGCTGCACTGAAGGTCCTAAATGATATTACTGAGGCTCTGGACAGCAAAAAAAATATTGTGTTGCTCTGTTTATTGATTTATCAAAGGCTTTTGATACAGTAGACCACAGCCTGCTGATACAAGCCCTACATTACATTGGCTTATCCAAGCATGCAGCAGCCTGGTTTGCCAACTACCTATCAAATAGAATACAATGTGTTCAGGTGGCTGGAACTACCTCTTCTTTTTTGAACATTACCAAAGGGGTGCCTCAAGGCTCAGTTTTAGGACCCCTTTTATTTTCAGTCTACATAAATAATCTTTGTAACAACTTGTCAAATGCAAAGTATCATTTCCATGCAGACGACACAATTATTTATTGCTGTTCAACCTCACTCACTCAGGCTTTTGAGTTTTTACAAGCTGCTTTTAATGTAATCCAGTCTCGTATATATGATCTTAAATTGGTTTTAAACACAGATAAAACCAAGCTCATGGTTTTCTCTCATACAAAGGTGCTACCAAAGAGTATTACAAATAAAATAACATCCAAAGGAAAACCTATAGAGCAGGTTTTAAATTACAAGTACTTGGGTTTTATCCTAGATCAGGAGCTCTCGTTTAAAGCACATTTAAATAATCTTGTAAGTAAGCTTCGGGTGAAGCTTGGGTTCTTTTTTAGAAATAGAACCTGTTTCTCTCTCAAGGACAGAAAGAAATTAGTGACAGCAGCCTTCTTACCCATCCTTGACTATGGGGATGTGCTTTATCTAAGTGCATCA
Organism: Chaetodon auriga; assembly: GCF_051107435.1. Lineage (NCBI taxonomy): Eukaryota > Metazoa > Chordata > Actinopteri > Chaetodontiformes > Chaetodontidae > Chaetodon > Chaetodon auriga. The sequence continues at coordinate 29,828,081 of NC_135078.1, read as the reverse complement.
TCCAAATGTCTCCATTCATTGGACACTGTTTTTCATTCAGCACTCAGATTTGTCACTGGCTGCAGTCGTCTCACCCACCATTGCGAATTGTACTTGAAATCAAACTTGCCTTCTCTGAGTGCTCGCAGGTATGCACACTGGCTGACCCTTATCTATAAGACTCTTTTAGGCTTGATTCCCCCTTATTTGTGCACTTTACTGCAGAAAACAAGCAGTTGCCATGCCTTGCGCTCTTGTACGTCATTAGTTTTTTCTGCTCCTAGGGTACGGACAGAATTTGGAAAAAGAGCTTTTAGCTTTGCTGCCCCCTCTGCGTGGAATACTCTACAGGCCGAACTGAAGCTTTCTGAACTTATTCCACTTGCAGCCTTCTGTTCTATCCTGAGGGATAGACAGCGAGAGACCACTGAACAGTGCTTGTGTTTTAAATCGTAAAATGTTGTTTGTTGTTGTTGTAAAAGCTCCTGCACTTGAAAATACTACTGCATCTCTAAAATTGTATGTCTTATTTCATACCATCATTTCCTTGTAACTGCTCTTATGACATGTGCTACAGACCTCTTGGCCAGGTCACCCTTGTGAAAGAGATCCTGATCTCAATGGGTTTTTTAATCTGGTTAAATAAAGGTTAAATAAAAATAAAAAACATCCTGCTGAGCGCCCGAACCGCCACCTTCAGAGCCGGGGACACAGCTGGTCTGAGAACAATTGTGGCAAACCTGTCCTGTGGTATCAGGTATGTGGTATCACATCAGTACACCAAAAGATATCCAGCCATTTCAGAGACAGTTGAGACACATAGTATGTGTCCCCACATGCTTTAATACCACCGCACACCTGTGCCAAAGAAGTCATCTCAATCCAGCTTCAACGACTACTTCAGTATTGCAGATCCTCCAGCTCAGTGCTCTGCTGGACTGTCACATTTCAATGGCAAGCTACTATTATGGGATGTCCTGACACTCCCTATCAGGGCAGTGTGTTTCCCTGACCATTAATTTCTCTCACAGATTATCCCTTCAAACTTCACAACAAGAATTTCACTGCGACCTCAATACAGCAACGGCAGCATCCGTTTGATGTATTGAGGTCGCAGTGGTCCCCAGCATTAACTATCTCCAAACATTTGTCCATTCGTTCTCTGTGACCTCAACCCTGATGACCAGCTGGTGCCAGAGATTGCCAACATTCACAAAGCAGACCCTGTTAGGTAAGACAGCTCAGGACTGGACTCAGAGATACATCATGTCACAGCTGGATCAAACTGTTCTCATATGGCCACGCCCACTTCTCGTCAGCCAATAACAGACATTTGTTCCCGTTTCTTTTTGTCCCCTTCCTCACACCTCAATCTGAGGTGTGACTGTAAAACAAACCACAAACCAGAGTGGACTGACGATAGAACTGAACTTGAATACATAAACCTGCATGAAAAAAATAATCATTTCCTGCATGTCAATGATTGGTTCATGTGCCATTGAGATGTGTCCACTTAAAAAAAAGAACTGACAACAGTTTGTTTTTTATCTTTCTTGTCGTTTTGACTTTTATGCCATTTATAATCTTCATAATCTGTTCGTAATGTACATGCACATGTACACACAGTTGTTTTTCTATTCTGTATCCTGTACACATTTTTTTTTTTATCTCGACCCTTCTGTGCCCCTGTCTTTGCTTTTTGTAATACTTGCTGTATGACAACTGTGGTGGTTCTCATCAGCAACAACAATGAGACTAACTCCAGGAACCAGGTGAACCAGTTGCCCATGTGGTGCAGAAATAATCATTTCTCCCTAAATGTGGGGAAAACAAAGGAGAACCCACACCTGACACCTCGCACTGACCATTAATGGTTCTGCTGTGGAGAAATTTATGAATGTGCACATCACAGAGGACCTTTCCTGGAGAAACAATAGTGCATCACTGCTCAAGAAAGTCCAGCAGAGCCTCTACTTCCTCCACAAATTACAGCCAGTGGGAGCCCCGGCGCCCATCACATGCTCTTTCTACCGAGGAACCATAGAAAGTATCCCAACCAGCTGCATCACCATGTGGTATGAAAGCTGCACCGCCTCCAACCACAAGTTTCTACAGCACAGAGTGAATTCAGCTGGACAGATCACTGGTGCCTTGCTGTCCTCCCTCATGGACATCTACAACACCCGCAGAGCATTGAGCACAGTGGGTGACTCAACCCACCCCTCATACAGCCTCTTCTGCCTACAACCATCTGGGAGAAGATACTGGAGCCTCCATAAGAGCTCCACCAGACTGAGTCATATCTTAACCCACCAGGCTGTCGGGATGCTGAATTCTCTCCCACCACTCCCCTCTGACCCCACTGAAATCCCCCCACCTGGCCTGTCCTCATGACACATACATCATGCACCAGCCACTTAATTTAAAAAGACTACAGAATGCAATCAGCTGCTATCTGCTCTGCACGTGTATTTTAAACACTTGTTTTATCTTTACTTTTGCTTTACACACTGAGACTGAGGTGAAATCAACAATAAAACTGACTTGTAGTCTGGTGGGAGTATGACCCTGAATACAAGCTATTTAAATGTAGTTTAACGCGGCTACGAGCCAGAGTAAATACTGATATCAATGGACTTAAAGTTGACTGTGGTCTGGTGTGGCGGACTCACTTGAGGTCTCTGTTGACTGCCTGCAGGTTGTCCTGAAACTCGGCTATAAACTGCTTCTCTCGGCCCTCCAAAGTCTCTCTGTTCTTCATGCCGTCCTTCAGAGACTCGAACACGCGGCTCACGCTGGAGCGGAGCGCCTGAATGCCGCTGATGGCATGAGAGAAAGCGTCCAGATTCACCCCTACATTTACCACATCCGCCATCTTCTCTGCTGTTTCTGTCTGCTGCCGCTCCTGGCGCTCGTCTATGACGTCACCAGGTCCGGGCCGAGCTACGGCTTGCTGCGAAAGTAGACGAGAGTAGCCGACTGCAGCCGAAGACGGAGGTCGATCAAAAGGGTAACAGCTCGCAGAGGCGGAAGTAGCGTCAGTGATTTTGTTGCGAGGTGGAGGAAATGGAAATCGCTAATTATTTGGAGATGGGTATAACACCGCCCGTCAGTATTAGTATACATTTGAAATTATTAAAAGTATGAGAATTAACCTGAAATCAGATGAACATGATACACAGCCGCAGTAGTGATGGTAACGTCCCAGCTAACACAAAGTTCCAGTGACGTTCCCGGAATGTTCCTACGGTTTCTGTGGTAACTTTCCCACAACGTTCAGAATGCTGTGGAAACGTTTTCGGTCAATGTAACATTCCCAAAACTTTCGTTTTCAGGACTAATTTGAATAAAGGCTTCCCGCTGGTCCCCTTTTCTTGCTGGTAGTTTTTCAGTTACTCAGCTGGGTCATGTTTTTTTACTATTTATATTGAAACTTTGTGCAAAGGTAATTTTTAACAAGCTAATTATACTAATGTTGGTGTAATGTGTAGTGTATGTATTTAACATGTTTAGACCACCTCAGGACACCATTCTAGGGATACTGTGTTTCTTCATTCCAAAGTCACAAGGTTTATGATATCTGAGACTATTTGTAAAATATGAAAAAGAAAAAAAAATTTCAACATTGTTTTCAATTTTGAATTGGCTGCGTGTAGATGGCGTAAAATGTAGATGCAGACTGACTTTGTAGATGATTCTTGAATCAGTGCTGATTCAGTGTCAGTTATGATTGGAAATCCAATGTTAATTCAACATGAATCATAACCAGACATAATCATTTCTGAAGAGACTGGTGTGAATGCTGGATGTTGAAAGCTCACAACTGCACATCTGGCTGTAAAAGCTTAAACACCAATAATGCATGAAAGATATGGGAAATTTTAAGATTTAAAGGAAGTTTTTGGCTGAAGGTATAAATGAGCAGATAGACTTGAAAAATTTGTGCTGTGGCTGATCGGCTTGTAGCTGCAGCAACCTTTTGATGCACAGCAGGTCACTTTAAACACACTTCAGGAACCTTCATCGATGATTCAGTGGATGAATCAGGATCCACAGACATCATTTGTACTTAGATTGAAAAGTTTGACACTTTGGAAAATACGATGATATGCTTTCTTTTAGATCAATCGCACTCTCATGTCTGTAGAATAAATAAGAATCTACAGCCAGCAGTCAGCCTAGCCTAGCGTAAATACCAGAAAGAGGGGGAAACAATACAGATTCTCGTTAACTGCATTATGCATTCCAGTATGTTTTACTTCCTGCCATTGTTCATTTTCCCACCAGTTTTAATCATCAGCTGTTCTTGATTACCCAATCAGTCCTCCCAGTGCTTAGTCCTGACTATCACCACCTGTTTGCAGGTTGTCTTTGTTCCTTCTGCAGACAAGCGTTCCAGCCAGTAATACTCCAAAAGAGTACTCAGCCCATCTGCTGGAAAGTCGTATCCCATCAAGCATTTCACTTTTGCAGCTTGTGGAGACAAACTGAGAACGTCTTCGTCCCATGAGATTTCCAAGTTTCATGCAGTCAAGTCTTCAGAGTGAGGCACACAAAATCAATCATCATGCAGTGACAACAAGATGGTGATCTAAAGTGTGCAGGTCTGCATCCGTCTCATCTCAATTAAGCCTACACATGTAGATACCACATTGGCTGCTGCTGCTAACTGGAGCAATGCATCAACACAGCTGCCATATTGGAACAAAGAAGCTTCCTGCATGTATGTCTATGGAGGCAGGAGGTCTGACAAATTTCAAACATGTATTTGTGATATAGGATATGTGATTAAATGAAAAATGTGGATTTTCATACGAAAAGACTTCATTTTCTGTAGTCAGTAACTCATATTAACCTCTTCCAAGGAGGTTATATTTTCAGTTTGTTCGTCTGTTTGTCGGCAGGATTACAGAAAAACTGCTGGCCCAGTTTTCATGAAACTTGGTGGACGGATGTAGCACAGGCCAAGGAAGAATTCATTAAATTTTCCATTCTGATTTTCTGTTCCAAATCATGGGGTTGACGCACAAATTATTCTTCTCTTCCTTTAACATTGTGAGATAGGCAGAATAAATGCTATAAAAATCCTATATATATCTTGGTAAAGTTCAACTTCAAACGTTTAAGTTGTAAGACAGCTCACCGTAGATGACAAGATGACATGAGATCACACGACAGAAGAATCCATCTTGCCAGGTTTCAAGTTATGTGCATGTGGCTGAACCACAGTGTTTCAGACCAGTATGTGTTCTATGGGGAACAACTGGCAGCTTCAGGTGGGCATGTTTCAGATGTGGTGATGGTGCGACTGTTGGTTCAAAAACAACAATGGCGACACCTAAAGAGGTTAGCATAGATGGTGTCATAGCATGAGTTCCATCAGAACTGTAGCGTATTCCTTCATTGAAAGAAGAGCACCGCTGAAGGCTTGTCACCATGAAAAAGGTGGCACGGTGGCACGGTGGCAACACTGTCGCCTCACAGCAAGAAGGTCCTGGGTTCGATTCTCGCTGCGGGCACCATGGGTGTGTCCTCCACCATGCCTTTGGTGCCTGCTGCAAAAAAGAGGGTCTTTCTGTGTGGAGTTTGCATGTTCTCCATGCGGTATCCTAAGTAAAAATATACCCCCACTAAAAACATGCAAGAAGATCACCACCTGACCAATGGTGACGGCGAAGATGGGTCCCCGGGCACCGGTCTGGCTGCCCACCGCTCCTGGTCTGCTGCGGAGGAGGGACGACCAGGATGGGTGATATGCGGAGGACTAATTTCACCTCATGTGCAGTGCGTGCATGTGCATGTGTGTGACAAATAAAGGGGAATGTCTCCCCCTGATTCTTCGATTCTTCTTCTTCTTCGATTCTTCTTCTTCGAGAAGATGTTGTCAGTTATCTAATGACTGACTTTGGTTCTCCTACTAGGTGATGTAATTTGTTGATCTGATTGGTTGAAGTCAGCCTGCGATGGATGGTGACGATGGCAGACAGGGAGTCAAATGTGGACCAGGTTCAAACTGAGGCTGGAAACACAGTGGAAACAAAAGAAATGTCCAGACCAGTGAGAAACCAGAGAAAAAGAAAGGGAACAGAAACAAAGGAGGCTACAGTCAGGTCGTTGACAATGTGATCAATGAGGTCCTGATGGAGGAAAATGTGTCTGATGAAATAAGTCAGTCCAATAATCCTGGTAAAAGAAAGAACAGCAGTGACAAAGAACAGAGTGGAGCTAAGACAAGCCCGGGACAACAAGAGAGCGATGGAGGTGCTGTCAGACAATGAGGACAAATGTGAGTAAACGCCCTCACAGGAGGACGAGACAGTGTCCTATCCTCTGGAGAAAACTGAGACATTCCCGGTTGAAACTAAAGGCCAAAGAGCCGTTAAACCTGAGACAGTTTTCCCAGATTTAAGAGGTTTTGTCAGGTCTGTGACTCAGCTGAGGAAGGAAAGTGATGCCTTCAGTGAACAAGAGGTTTACCAGCTGACCAGAGTCAGAGCTCAGCTCATAGATGATGATGAAAAAACCAAAGACGTCTGTCCACATACTGCTGGTATGTGTGTTAGTTGCAGCGACAGCCTTTTCCCTCATCATGTGTGACTTAAATCTTGGTTCTTTGAATATCAGTGGAGCCAGAAGAGTCGTGAAAAGAGCCTCTCTGGTCAAACTTTGTGATTAAACTTTATGATTATTGCTGATCATAATGACATCATCAGCGTAGGCTGAAAGTTTAACAGCTAAGGCACAGTCTGGAAATCAAACACCTGAGAGTTCCTTCCTGAGCTTGTGAAGAAGAGGTTCAATAGCATTTTCCAGGCCCATAAGAGCAGTATACAGTTCATTCAAAAACAGCTCTGCATCCAACACTGCATTGCTGTCGGCTTCCACCTGAGGCAGTCCAGCATAAAATCCTCTAGCCAGCTCCACGTCCTCTAGAAATTCTTTTTTAAAATGTTCTTTGTAGAGAGTGGATGACCTTTCTCTGACCGTTTTTCTGCTCCAGACCAAAGAAGAAATGAGATGGGGCATCCATTTCAGAGGCGCTCATGAACTGTGACTGGACTAGAGCGCCCTGTGTTGTGAGGCCCAACAGGTTGGTTAAGGCAGCCCTTTTGGATTTATAGGGCTTCAATATGCCCTTGATTTCCCATAGAATCAACTAGACTTTGTAGTTCTACCACCTCAGTCTCCAGATCCTGAAGAGATCTGTTAATGTGCTTGGTGACATTGCGAGTATACCACTGACAAAACTGTTTTATCTGACTCTTTCCAACATCCCACCACTGCTGCACTGGGGAAAAGGAGGATTTGTTCTCTCTGTGTAAAACCCACAAATATTCAAAAGCCTCACTAAAAGATTTGTCATGTAAAAGCCCAGTATTAAAATGCAAACATGCACTGCGTACTTTCACGTTCATGGATGTAAAATTATGTCTGAACAAGACATGATCAGAAAGGCCAACAGGAACGATTTGACACAATTTAAAAATATTAAAATGATGTTTAAAACAGTAAAATTGATCAAGTCTGGCCAATGATAGTGAGTTGTCTCTGGAGTGACTCCAGGTGTACTGCTGGTCCGTCCTGTTAAAACCTCTCCAAACATCTTTCAGCTCACAGGTTTCAATGAGACGCTCGAGTCTGGCAGATGAAGCAGGATGAGGTTCCAGGTGATTTCTGTCCAGTTTAGCATTTTCTGTGCAGTTAAAATCACCTCCCAGAAACAAGAACTCATCAGTGCAATCATGAAGAACATTAAATAAAACGTTTAAAAAAAACTCATTCTATCTATGCTCCAAACTGGCTCTTTGACATTTTCATACTGTGTTATGCCCCGGTTTAGGGGAACCCTTGGCATAACAGATGCGCTCCCTCCAGGCTTCCCACTCCAAAGAAGGCCAGCAACTGGATAAACCAAATTCAAACAATGTGCAGTTTTATTTATCTTCAGGGGAAGAACAGGCCAACAGAACAAACAGAACAAACTGAAATCACCCTACACTTTCCTAACAAACAAAAGGAAAATAAATGACAAAGTTGTAACTGGCAGCTACAGCGGCTTCCCGCTCTATCTCCAGAGCCTTTACCTTTAAATGCATGGCTTCCACCTCCAACTCCCGGTGTCTCACCTCCACCTCTTTTATGCACAGAGTTAGCCTCAGCTCCTCTTCAGTCTTGCCATGTTGGATTGGGAGGCCTTGGGGTGGGGCAGGAATACCAGCCAGATCATCCCGCCCAACTCCACCTGTCGGAGCTGGCTCACCAAGTAAACCCCTTTCACTCAATTTTTCATACAGGACGTCCCTTAACTCCTTTTTTGTTGCATACAGTGGCACTTGCACCTCAAAGAAACTAGCAATTAGAGCCAGATCAGCTTTTTTACACCTTTATAATTTCTCAATGGTCGGATTATCAATGAATTCTTCTAATTTGAACTCTGTTTTCTCCATATTGCCACCAGCACAAAGAAAAAACTGCCAACCACACAAAAGAGAGAACAAGGAAGGAATTTATCCACTTACCCGACGTGATGAACACAAGAAAGAACGGACGAGCCCCCAATCATGTTATGCCCCGGTTTAGGGGAACCCTTGGCATAACAGATGTGCTCCCTCCAGGCTTCCCACTCCAAAGAAGGCCAGCAACTGGATAAACCAAATTCAAACAATGTGCAGTTTTATTTATCTTCAGGGGAAGAACAGGCCAACATAACAAACAGAACAAACTGAAATCACCCTACACTTTCCTAACAAACAAAAGGAAAATAAATGACAAAGTTGTAACCTAAACTCCTGACATAAAACACAGGAGAAAACGGGTGCAAAACAAAAGGCTTCTTCCCCCTACTTCACTGCCCTAACTATTTACACCTATTTACAATATTTACAAGGGTTCAGAGCTTGGTTTTAATACAAAAGTATATGCTGGACTTTCACACTCTCGGAAGCTGCTAATTCGAACAATCTACACATCCTGCTGGTGTCTTTGTGGTGGAAATGCTGGAGAGAGGCCAGGGGAGTGCACGCTGCCAGTTCAAATAGACTGGGGATCCACCCCCTGACCAATCGCGCTGCAGCAGCCATCATCAGGCTCCATCCCTGTTGGAGAGAGAGAGGGAAAAGAGACACACACACACCGGAGGAGGAGACACTGCAGCAAAGAGGAAAAAAACCACATTCACACTCACAAATGACCCACAGGGTCATAACAACTGTGCTGTGACTTTTAAAATGTGACCACACATGATCTCCTCCACCTCCACGGAACAGGGAGTGAAGCCCATCGAGAAGATCAGCCCAACTCCACCACTGTTGGACAGTTTATGGCTGAGAAAGACTTGTCCAGGCCACGCCTTCCTCCACTCCCTTTCACCTCAGTGTTGCTGTGGGTCTCCTGCACAAAAACCACATTTACTTTCGGTGGCGAAATACGAGGCAGCCTGTTACAGCAGTTCTGTAGACTCTTTTCTTCTCTTTTTCTATTTTCTTGTGTGTCTTTTTTTATCCATTCTAGTTCTGCGTGCTTGTAAATCTCTGGTGCACCAGAGACATCAAGCACAGTAACTCTGGTGCTATTTTTTCATCACTTTACAACTCATGCAATTTTCTCCGCGTCTGTGGGCCCGTGAGACAATGGCCCCCATTGTTTACAGTAGGGATCAGCTGCTGGCCCTGCGTAACACAGCTGTGCGGCCGGAGGAGCGACCTGATGTCCCCCGCGAGTTAAGGAGGAGGATATGGGGATGCCGTGCTGGGATCAAACGCTGCGACAGGAGGAGAGCTTATAGACCGACTCTCCCGTCCGTCATCATGGGGAACGTAAGATCTCTCTCCAATAAGATGGACGATCTAGCGGCGTTGACCCGGCATTATCAGGAATTCCGGTGGTGCAGTATGCTATTGTTTACTGAGACATGGCTGGGAATGCAGCACACAGATGCGACTGTAGCGCTGGATGGATTCTCACTCATACGGGCAGACCGGACAGAGAGGAGCGGTAAGAGGAAAGGAGGAGGGCTGGCAGTGTTTGTGAACCATAGATGGTGTACTTCCAGGCACATCACTATCAAAGAGCAGCACTGCTGCCCGGACATTGAGCTGTTGGCTGTTAGTTTGAGGCCATATTATCTGCCGCGGGAGTTCTCACATGCCATAGTGGTGGCTGTGTATATTCCTCCCTCGGCTAACGCCAAAGCAGCCTGTGAGGTCATCAACACCATGATCAGCATGCTGCAGACTCAGAAACCACAGGCCGTCTTAGTGATCTCTGGGGATTTCAATCATGCCTCTCTGTCCTCCACTCTGCCCAAATTCATCCAGTATGTCACATGTGCCACCAGAGACAATAAAACACTGGACTTATGATGAGAGAGATGGTGCCTGTGTGTGCGGCTGCAGTGTTTGGTGTTTTTACTGTTTTTAACCATCGGCACTAAACAGATCGAGTCTCTGTTGGTGTATGATCGCCAGTCCCTTTTGTTTCTCGGGCAGAATGTCAGAGATCTAGGTGCGTTTAATCACGGTGGACAGAATACTGTGCCCCCGCTCCTGGCGGCCATTCCGCATCACCTGTACCAGGCCTCGGCCCTACGCTCGCGGTGGAAGCGTCCCCAGCGCCGCGGCAGACGTGGCGGTCGGTTGGTGAGGCTGAAACTCCAGCTGGCATGCCCTTCGTCCATTTCCCGGACAGGACATGGATTATTCCCTCCTTTTGCTGTGCCCCGGCGTTTCCTGGATCCCATTGATGCCTGTCTGGTACCTATCACCGGCTCATCTGAGGGACTCCGGCCCCACTGCCTCTGCCCTCTCTCAGCGTAGGGTAAACCACCGGCTCCTCAGGACGCTGCCCCGGGCTCCCCGATCCACCAGACCACAGGCCCTGGCTCCCACCAGGATTGGCTTGGTGAACACTAGATCCCTTGCGAACAATACCTTCATCGTGAGGAATTTCTTCAGCTCCCGTGGCCTGGACTTCCTCTGTATGACAGAGACTTGGATCAGTGCCGGTGAGTGCAGCTCTCTGGTGGAACTTCTACCTGCTGACTGTTCTTACTTTAACTCCCTGCAGATGTCAGGTCGTGGAGGACGAACGGCGATGGTTTAAAAAAACAACTTTAAATGTAAGCAGCGCACCGCCTCGTCCTCTTTTTCCAGCTTTGAGGTGACTTTATTTGAGGTGGGTCACTCCGACCCGGTGCTGTGCGCCGTCATTTACCGACCCCCCAAATATAATAGGGACTTCGTGAATGACTTCTCTGGCCGAAATTATGCCTAAATTTGACCGTGTTCTCCTTCTCGGGGATTTTAATATTCATGTGTGTTGTCCTGATAAGCCTCTGGTGAAGGACTTTTTAAGCCTTATTGCTTTTCTCTCTGTATTTACTCCCTCTGGGCTCCATCCTTAGAAAGCATGGCATCTCTTTTCATTGTTATGCTGATGACAGTCAGATATATGTGCCACTGAAAAAGAAAATCCCTTCTCCCTCACGCCACTTCTGTCATGTCTTGAAGACATCAAAGCCTGGATGGCCTTGAACTTCTAAAATTTCAAAGAGAAAAAAATGGAAGTGATGGTGTTTGGCCCCAGTGGCCCTTGTGAACCCTCTCCTGTTGACTTGGGCCCTTTGGCAGGCTATGTTAAGCCAACAGTTTCAAACCTGGGTTTTAAGATGGACAGTGTTTTTAAATTGGATCGGCAAATTAGTGCTGTAGTGACATCCAGCTTTTTCCAGATTAGGCAGCTGGCAACGGTGAAGCTTTTTCTTGCACAACAGCACTTTGAAACAGTAATCCATGCCTTCATCACATCTCGGCTGGATTACTGTAATGCACTTTATTTTGCAGTCAGCCAGTCCTCCCTCGCACGCCTCCAGCTGGTGCAAAACGCAGCCGCTCGCCTCTTAACTGGAGTGCGTAATAGGGAGCACATCACTCCCATCCTGGCCTCCCTCCACTGGCTGCCTGTGCACTTTAGGGTCCATTTTAAGATTCTTTTATTTGTTTTTAAATCCTTACATGGTCTCGCCCCGCCTTACCTCTCTGAGCTCCTTCACCCCTATGCTCCTGCTTGGTGCCTCAGGTCAGCTGATCTACTGCTCCTGGAGGTACCAAGGTCAAAAAGAAAGCTCAGAGGAGACAGAACCTTCTCTGTGGCGGCTCCTAAATTATGGAATGAGCTACCGTTGCTCATTAGACAAGCCCCATCACTGTCCACTTTTAAAATTCGTCTTAAAACCCACTTTTATTCCTTGGCTTTCACCCCCACATGAGACTCTGCTTTTGTTTTAGTGTTTTATGGCCTGCTTTTATTTATTGTTTTATTGTTTTTGATTGTTTTTAAAAACAATAAAACATTCATTTTAGAGTTTATTCCTGTTTTATTTTACTTATCTTATTGTTTTTATATTGTTTTGTCTATTTATGTACAGCACTTTGTTCCAACTGTGGCTGTTTTTAAAGTGCTATATAAATAAAGTTGAGTTGAGTTGAGTTATTCTATGCCAACACTGAGGCATACAAATCATCACCCCTCCCCCCTCTCGGAAGAGCTGATCACAACCTGGTTCATCTCCTGCTTGTATACAAGCCCCTTGTCAACAGGCAACCAGCTGTGTATTGTGCAACCCGCACAGTGAAGAGGTGGTCTGACGAGGCTGAAGAGGCTCTGAAGGACTGCTTCGATACAACAGTGTGGAATATATTCAGTGACTCTCATGAGGAGGACATTGACAGTTTGACAGACAGTATTACGAACTACATAAACTTCTGTGTGGAGAACACTGTACCCACCAGGACTGTACGGTGTCACTCTAACAACAAACCCTGGATCAATCCTGACATGAAAGCTCTCTTAAAGGAGAAGAGCAGGGCCTTCAAGTCAGGGAACAAAGAGGAGCTGAAAACTGTTCAGAGGGAGCTAAGAAGGAATATCAGGGAGGGGAAGGACAGATACAGAAAGAAAATGGAGGAACAGCTGCAGGAGAACAACACCAGGGAAGTCTGGAGAGGCCGGAAATCCATCTCAGGCCACCAGGAGCCAAACGCCTACACACCTGGGGATCCAAAGTGGGCAGATGAGCTGAACACCCCCTGACCCCCCCCCACCCCCCACCCCCCCAACTTGTCCCTCACACCTCTCCAGGTGAGGAATCAGCTCCGGAGGTTAAAGATCAGGAAGGCTGCAGGACCGGACGGCCTCAGTCCCAGGCTCCTCAGATCCTTCTCTGATCAGCTGAGCGGGATCATTGGACATCTGTTTAACGTGAGCCTGAGACTGGGAAGGGTGCCACGCCTATGGAAGATGTCCTGCGTGGTACCTGTGCCAAAGACCCCACATCCCAAGGACCCTAGCTGCTACAGGCTGGTGGCCCTAACATCACACCTCACGAAGGCCCTGGAGCGGCTGGTCCTTGCCCACCTGCGCCCCCTGGTGAGCTCGTCCATGGACCCGCTGCAGTTCGCATGCCAGCCTGGCATCGGAGTGGACGATGCCCTCATTTTCCTCCTCCATCGAGCTCTGTCTCACCTGGAATCACCTGGGAGCTCTGTTCGGGTCCTTTTCCTGGACCTCAGCAGTGCTTTCAACACCATCAGGCCAGCCATCCTGAGACACAAGCTGGAGCTTTCAGGGGTGGACCGACACCTCACATGCTGGATAGTGGACTACCTTTCAAACCGCCCACAGTATGTGAGGACATGGGACTGTGTGTCAGGAACTGTCCTCTGCAGTGTGGGGGCCCCCCAGGGAACGGTGCTGGCACCGTTCCTCTTCACCCTCTATACAGCAGACTTTTCCCACCTGTCACAAACCTGCCACCTGCAGAAGTTCTCTGATGACTCTGCCATTGTCGGCCTCATCACAAATGGGGACGACAGGTCATACAGAGGACTCATCCAGGATTTTGTGGACTGGTGCCAGCAGAACCACCTCCTGATTAATGCGGATAAAACCAAGGAGCTGGTTGTGGTCTTTCGTCGGCACCCGCACTCTTCACCACCCCAGTGAACATCCAGGGAAGGGACATTGAGATGGTGACATCTTACAAGTACCTGGGTGTTCATCTGAACAACAAACTGGACTGGACTCATAACACCACTGCACTTTACAAAAAAGGACAGAGCAGACTCTATTTGCTCAGGAGGCTGAGGTCTTTTGGGGTGCATGGGGCACTCCTGAAGACCTTCTATGACTCTGTTGTGGCCTCCGCCATTTTCTATGGTGTTGTCTGCTGGGGGAGCAGCATCACTATAGCTGACAGGAAGAGGCTGGACAAACTCATCAGGAAGGCCATCTCTGTCCTGGGATGCCCACTGGAACTGGTGGAGGAGGTGGGGGGGGGGGGGGGGGGGGATGACAGCCAAGCTGTCCTCCATGACAGACAATGACTCCCACCCCCTCCAACACACACTCACTGCACTGAGGAGCTCCATCAGTGACCGGATGCTCCGTCCAAAGTGTGTGAAGGAGCAGTATCGCAGGTCATTCCTCCCTGCAGCTGCCAGACTGTCCAATAAAAACTACTCCAAGTAATCAGTGCAATAGTCTGTGAATAATCTGTGCAATACAACCTGTACATACAGTCTGTAAATACTATTTACAATTTTATTTTTTAGGACGGCGTTTCTTTTTATATTTCCCACTCTTTTGTATATACTTGTTGTGTTTAATTTTGCACTTGTTACACTATCTCTATCCACTTTATTGATGCTGCTGTAATTTGGAATTTCCCCTCGCGGGACGAATAAAGGAATATTGAATTGAATTGAATTGAATTGAATTGAATTGAACTGAATTTAACATCTAGATTTTAAACAGTTTGAACAGAGAGGCTCTTTTCACGACACAACGTCACTGATTTTCAAAGAACCAAGATTTAAGACACACATAAGGAAGGAAATAGCTGTCACTACAACTAACACACATACCAGCTGTATGTGGTCAGATGTATTATTTATCATCGTCTATGAGCTGAGCTCTGACTCTGGTCATCTGGTAAACCTCTTGTTCACTGAAGGCATCACTTTCCTTCCTCAGCTGAGTCACAGACCTGACAAAACCTCTTAAATCTGGGAAAACTGTCTCAGGTTTAACGGTTCTTTTGCCTTTAGTTTCAACCAGGAATCTCTCAGTTTTCTCCAGTGGACAGAACACTGTCTCGTCCTCCTGTGAGGGCGTCCACTCACATTCGTCCTCATTGTCCGACAGCTCCTCCATCGCTCTCTTGGTCTTAGCTCCACTCTGTTCTTTATCACTGCTGTTCTTTCTTTTACCAGGATTATTAGGACTTATTTCATCTGACACATCCTCCTCCATGCGCACCTCATTGGTCACATGACTGCAGCTTCCTTTGTTTCTGTTCCCTTTCTTTTTCTCTGGTTTCTCACTGGTCTGGACATTTCTTTTGTTTCCACTGTGTTTCCTGCCTCAGTTTGAACCTGGTCCACATTTGACTCCCTGTCCTGCATGTCTGCCTGTGTCTCCTTTGTTTTCTCACCAGACTTCTGGTCACCCAGCAAGTCTGACCTGGGCCCACCAACCAAAACATTTCATGTTTTCCGAAGAAGCGAACACGATCTAATTGAAACCTTCTACCTTAAAGCTGAAGGTCAGGTTCAGCTCCTTCGTGCTGTCTTTAAGAATCATGAAAACCTGTCTTCTGTGACAAACTACAGGTTTGAGTTTGTGGAGACTTGTAGCACAGCAGGACCATCTTAATGGGGGACACCAGCTGTCCATAGCACGACAGCTCTTTGACCAACTCCTCATTTTTAATAAATGGAGGTGCGTTTGAGATAATACTCTTTTTTGCTGGACTAACCAGCGGGAGGACGGGGGTGAAAATGTCACGGATCACAACGCCATGTTCAACCAGTCTTTCCACTTTCAATACCTCGTTTAGAAAGATGACGATGGCACTGTTCATCGGAGAGGTAGATTTTATGCTTTCATAGCCCACAACCTCTCCAACAGCACAGCCGGCCTCCTCCACTGAACAGCCGACAGTCGGTGATAACTTCACTGCATGTCGGCGTGTTAGCTTCACCTGACTACTGACAACGGGCATGGTGCCCGACCGCCAGCCCCACCACCAACCCGAGCCAAAAAAGACTCAGACTAACCCAAAACCAACTGATAATGACAACTAAAGCAAGAAATCAACACATTCAAAACCCAAAACAGAAAGAAAAATAGCAAAGATAGAAAAAAACCACAACTTCTTCCACTCACCTCCACGCTCACGCATGCGCTCAGAGAGAGAGAGAGAGAGAGAGAGAGAGAGAGAGAGAGAGAGAGAGAGAGGTAGAGAGGGAGAGAGGGGTAGAGAGGGAGAGAGGGAGAGTGGAGGAAGAGAGAGAGAGAGAGAGAGAGAGAGAGAGAGAGAGAGAGAGAGCCTCTCTTAAGAGGTTTATCTACAGGAGGAGAGACAAAAGGTGAAGGAAGAAAGCAGAAGACCAGAGGAGATTAGAAAGGATAAAAATGAAGAAAATGGAGAGGAAGCGAAATAGAGGACGATAACAACAAATAGGAGAGGAAAGGAAGAAGAGGTAATAAGGAGGACATTCAGTGTTTTGTCATCTGCTTAATCAGATTATCAAGAATCAGCCTGAAGATACAAACTACAGACAGACACGGTAAGCAACACAGTGAGAGACAGACAGGTGGAGAGAAACACTGCGGCCAGGTAAGTGTGTGAGAGTGACAGACAGGCAGACAGAGAGAGCAGAAACAGGAGAGACAGACTGAGAGGACAGATGGAGTGAGACAGATAGGAAAAGAGACAGACAGACAGGCATTAAAGAAAGGGTCTCTCTTGTCTCCAGTGCACTGCAGAGAAACATTTGAGGCTGACCAATGAGACATTATGCTCAGTGGCCACTTTATTAGGAACACCTGCTCAGTCTGACCACCTTTTGTATGACTTTCATCAAGTTTGTAAGGTTTGGTTTGCGGACTGAGGAGTTCGTTGGGTTGTGTTTTAACAGTCTTAAACAGAGAACTGAACTTAAAAAGACACACGCTGAAGCAGCATTTAACTGTGCAGGTGTATCTAATAAAATGGCCACTGAGTTTAAACATAGAAACTTCTGGAGATGTTTCTGATGCTTCAAATATCTGTCAGGGTGGAGTCACCATGGCAGAACCTCTTTGTTTCCTCTTTTTTCTTACTCATTGTGAGAACTGCTGGGTCTATACTGCTCTAAGTAATTTTATAGACCTGCTATACATGAAAATGTAGATGATAACTTCTCTTCTGGTTTGGCAATATATCAACCAAACTTACTGGACTAATTCTAGTCAATGAAACATCAATAAGATCTGAGATGGAGTCCGACGGTCTGAGAGGATCAGAGTTAGAATCTGCAGCTGAGACTGTGAGGAAACAATGTTTTAATAAAGAAGAGGAACCGTCTGAGTCTCTCTGAGTCTCAGTTTAATCATCTTTCTCATCAGTTCAGAAACAAACAAACAAACAAACAAACAGACAGACAGACAGACAGACAGACAGACAGACAGAGACAGACAGGTAGACAGACAGGATGAAGGGAACAGAAACAGGAAGTGTCATTTTTCATATCTGACGTTATTTCTCTGGAGACTTTTTTTCCTGCGTTCATACACCTGAGTCTATGTATTCAAACCTGCTGGAATGGGAAACAGTGTCTCACCTCAAGTCCACTCAAGAGTGAGTTGCTCAGTTGAATCGTAGATGTATGAAACCGACACAGGCAGAAGACCTACAAAATGACCAGAAAAACATTTAATTCAGTAACACGCAGACTCAATCTGCACAGGAGGATCATGTGATATGATCAAACTAAAGGGACCTTGGGGTGAGAAAGAAAATCAGAACACGAAGTGATGCAGACTGTTTGGGCTTACTGTTTTCACTGGTTTGAAGTCCTAAATCTGATGACCCCTGATATCATGACTGTAATGCTCTTATGAGCAAAATGTGAAGATCATGGGATTGTTAGCAGAGAGTGCATGTTGGACTGAACTGAGGACAACATATGTTGGACACATTTCCACGCAGACGTCAGACTGTCGGCCAGTGACTGCAGTGCACTGTGTAGTGAATAGGCAGAGATTTCAGACAGTGCTGGTCTTGACAAGGTCTAACTATATTCAGGTCTATCTGGACCAGTTCTGGCCAGGTCTAACTATCCTCAGATATATATGGACCAGGTTTGACATTGAAATCATTACATGTTATGATTTTTTCATAGATTGATCATCTGTCTGATGTTCAGTAATGATGATTGAGATATAACCCCAGTATGATGGTTTACCGGCACGTGAATCTGTAGTGCAGATGGTTTAAAGATAGAACTTTGTTGATGCAATGCCGCCAGTCATCTTGAACTTCTTTCCACTGACAGGTCTAATGAGTGGTGGAGCAGACACAAGTATCAGTATGCAAACAGATGTTCAAAAGTGTTTCTACATCCATTAATGGATAACTGTTCTGTTGGAAATCAATCTTGTGCACATGCTCCCCTTTCCACAATGATTGAGATTTGTAGAACTGAATCAGTCGTACACACTGACCAACAAATGTGATATATTTCTCTGTGCATTGTTTCAGTTTTAGAGTTTTGTGCTCCTGGCCCTGGTCTCACTTCTGTACATTATGTGTCTGACTGTTGGTCTTGTTGTTTTGCTGCAGGCTGTTGGTGGACAAAGCATCTTCAGCACTGTTTTCACCAGGCTGAATAAAAACTTCAGGTGTTAACGATGACAATGACAGGATAACCAGCCAGAAACCATGACAACCATGTGCTTGAAGAGGGTCAAGCTGAGCTGAATCTATGGATTAAAAAAGTGGGAGGTGACTTTGAGATGTGACCTACTGAGGAACTACGTGTCTGTTGTTGTCCACCATGTCTCACCTCCTCCCCCGTCTCTTCCCCCTCCTGCTTCTCCTGCCGGCACTGGGCTGGTGTCAGACCAGCAGCCAATTTGATATATGTCGATCTCTGCGTGGCTCAGAGGGGGGGCCGGGATGGGAGTTTTATGCCTGTCAGCCTCCACCTGCCAACATGAAGGAAGTGATGCAGATCAGAGTCGACCCCCCAGGCATCACCTGTGGAAACCCACCTGAGAGATTTTGCACACTGGTGAGTCATACATACCTGAATACACACCTGAACACCCATCCCAACACACACCTAAATAGAGACCCCAGAACACACCTGACACACCTTTAAGAAAATGATGTTTGACTGGTTCCCTCAGGTTGTAAATGTCAGCAGTGATGTTTTAAAAGCAGTATCTGTGATATCCATCTGATGGTTGTTGCTGTTGTTGGATGTTTCCTCGCAATGTCGTCCAGGGGCCTCTACTGTAAAGCAAGTTCAACATGCCCAGGATATATTTTTGTTGTCCGACAACTGCAATAGTTAAGCAGTCACATAATGGTGGTTAGTCTCTGCAGTCTACTCACAGCAGAGTGGCATATTTTACAAAACAAGGGCAAACTATAATATTAGACAGATACAAAGAGGCTAACCACTGAGTCCAGGCTAAATGCAACACTGGTGCAGCTGGCAAATGCAGGAAGAACAGCAGACTGTGTGAATGTGTAAGTTAACATGTTGATAGTATCACTGCCCCATCATCAGGACTTGAGAAAATCTGACTATAATTACATAAATTAATAAATTAATGTGTTGCTTACATATAGTCTTATGGTGTGTGGTCTTTCAGCCACAACTCTGGTGCTGTCAAACAAACTTCAGAGCAAGTAAAAAATACATCTAAAAAGATAATTAAACTCCGTAAGTAGGCTGACTTTCCTGTCTCAACAAGTACAAATCTTCAGTCTTCTTCAGTCAGTCTCTTTTGGAGGACGATAGATAGATCTCCCATATTAAAAATTAACAAGGAAAGCCAAAGGCCTGGTCTCTGGACACTCTTGTCCTCCTGAGAGACACAAACAATTATCCTGAACATTTCCTGTCCTGGAGCAGATTAGGTGTGCAGCATAATTCGCTATGGCAGTGTATCCCGGTAAGAAGTAAACCACCACCATCAACCTGAAAACCCAGAGTTAAACTTGAAGTTACGTCGATAACCACAAATCCTGCTTCATAGGCCAGGTTCTCTGTGACGAGTTGGGCTTCTGGTGTGTTATCAGTCACACTATGCTGTTTGAAGTCAGAATCTTTTTCTCTTCAGTGAAAGCAGATGATTCAGTCTGTTTCTGCTGGAGAGATTCCTGCAGGTCAAACTGGACTAAGTGAACACTTTCAGTGCAGACAGACTCTAACAGATTCACTGTAATCAGACATCAAGAAACTCATTAGCCTAGCAACAATATGGCAACAATCAACCCATAATGCAACACACGTTGTAAGAACACTTTTGTCTCCTATGATTAGCAGTATTTCACATAAAGCCTCTCCTGTCACCTGATGACCCCAAAGATTTAACCTGTGGCCGCCTGGAGAGTCCTGAACCACAGGCTGAGCACACACACTTCCTGCTGTCTGTTTAATTGTTCCTTTGGGAAACTGGAGTTGTGTTTGAATTATTGATAAATGTAACAGAGGTAATGAAGCAAAAATTAAATGTCAGCAACTGATTAATAAGAATCTCACAAGACAAAAAATGACTGTGAAACTCAGAAATAGAATCCAACTGACAAAATCTATGAAACACATATTTACAGAGCCACTAAACACCTTGTTTTGGCTTCAACATGTCATATATTCACATTAAACAGAGGACGTCTCAACGGTCTCAACACAGACACACACCTGAATGCACAAATGGACACACAGGTGTGTACTGACAATACAATCAGTTGTAAAAGTACTGACATTAATGAACATCAATGATCTTTTTACTGATGCAGACAGTATCAAGAGTTTGTGACCTGACTGAAACGTTAATTAATAATGTGTTCCTCATGCTGATTGAAGACTTCATTCAGTTTCCCTCTAAACTTACAGTATTTGTTATTGCAGATTTGTTTTCAAACCAGCGTTTTGATTTAATGACAGAAACACAGAAACGGTTGCTGCTGAATAATGTTTGTAGATGTTGAACATGTTGGGTCATACTTCTGAGGTGCTGACAGCAAATCTGATTTTCAACCTTTCTGTAAAGGTTTAACTAACCTGCTGGCTTTACCTGACATGCAGACTTTACCGGAGAGAGACTCCTTTGTCTAGTTAGTTAAAGTTAGTTAGAGTCAGTTAGAATCAGCTAGTTAAATCTGTAGCTGTACATTAGTTAAATCTGTGCAATGACAGTTGGCAGCTGCAGCCAAAGTCAAAGGATAAACCTCCAACACACACTGATCAGATTAACATCCATCCTTAATCCATCACACAGTGCACATGTATGTTAGTAGGACACACACACACACACAAACACACACACACACACACACACACACACACACACACACACACACACACACAGCATGTGGAGGCTGAAGCTTTGTGACAGCAGCTATTTGCTGGCTAGCTGGTCAACCACAAGCTGATAAGCTCAGAAAACAAGCTGGCCTCTTCGCTCCTCTAAATGGTTAAATAGTTACCTGTGTGTTTTTATTACAGAGGTGCAGCAGTTATACTTTTAACAAGTCACTCAATGAAACCAGAATTAGCTCCTCACAATCATTTTGCTTGCAGTTCAGACTGAAGGAGTTTAATTAAAGGTGTTCAGTGTGTTTGTTGGTGAATTCAAGTTCTCTCTATGTCAAAATGCGTGATTCAGTAATGCTTAAAATATGGACGCTGCTGCAGAGAAGCTACAGACTGTAAAACTGCTTCACACACACGTTCAACCAACAGCATAGAAGATCTGAACAATAAGCACAGTTTCAAGGTGGAGATCAGTCACCAAGTCTGATCTGACCAAATGTGAAATATTATCATAGTCTGTCCTTCAGTTCTGAGTGATGCTGCTTAATAATTTACAAAAAAGAGTTTCTTCACAGTATTATGATGTCACAGAGAAGCTGACCTTTGACCTTTTGGATAGAAAATGTCATCACTACATTATGTCTGTGAAGATTCTCATTCAGTGAAGTCCACCACTGTCCTTCCCTTTCTTTTCTCTCTATTGTTCTGTTTAGTTTCCAAGACATTTTGTTCACCACAACAGTTATTGAAGAGGGAAAATAAATCTGCTAGTGGTCAGCTCAGTATCTTAGCTCAGTCACTAACAGAGCAATGTGTCCACAGCGTATTGTGTAGCAGCTATACCATAATGATGTCTTCCTGTGTTGTTGCGTCAATAAAACTCAATAGTTAAACGCAGCTATTAAGCTACAGCAGTTTCCTCCATTTTGGAATCTCCAGCTCCCCATCCACTCATAGGTCAGCACAGATGTCAGGATGACATGTTATTGGTCACCACAGAGAATTCACAGTTCAAAGCTGACAACCAGGTTCAACTAGAACATTCAAGTGGAGAAATTTTGCCCCCTCAGAGCTTCTCTTAAATTCTATGATTGTACTGATTTAGCAATGTATTATTCTGACATGATTGACCTGAAGGTTACTGTCTGTGGACTTCAGGAGTATCCAGACTACTACATCAGAATATTTTAAAAGATGACATAATGAACTAAAAATTCCACAGTGACTTTCAATGAACGCTGGATTCTGTTTGTTTGTTTGTTTGTTTGTTTGTTTGTTTGTTGTGCTGCAGGAGAACCCGTACCTGTGCAGCGATGAATGTGATGCGTCCAGCCCCGATCTGTCTCACCCTCCTCAGTTGATGGGAGACAGGGAGAGGGGAGGGCTAATCACCTACTGGCAGACAGTCACGTGGTCCAGGTATCCTGAGCCCCTATTGGCTAACATCACTCTCTCCTGGAACAAGAGTCTAGAGGTTGTTGATGACATCATCATCACCTTTGAGTATGGCCGACCAACCAGCATGGTGCTGGAGAAATCTCTGGACAAAGGTAACGTGCTGTTTGCGCCACAACAAAAGAGTGATATGATGTCATATGCAAACTGCAGATGGAGGGCGGGAAGTGATTTTCTACATAGGAAGCACTATAACACGCTCTCAAAATGCTATGTTTTGCGTCATTTACAGTTGCTCAAATCAATCAAACTGAGAAACCACAAGGAGCTTTTATCGCGAACCAAAAGTTGTTGTTCATAAGGGTGAAAAAGGAAAGAAATTGACCAAAAAACACTGGGAAAAATGTCTTGTTAACTGTCTGCGGTCAGGAGGAGCCGAGTCAGATAATGGTGGAAATCGTGAAACATTAGCTATTGCTTTAAATCTATAGTGATATATTTAAAGTAGTAGCAACAAGCAATGCAGCTAACACTTGTTAAAGTGGCACTAGCAGTTTCACATAGGACAGGTGAATGTAAATAATGTACCCTTTCTGGTTTTACGATGGTCTACGTCTTTAGTGACATTTCACCGGACCTTTGCAAGTGGTTAACCTACCAAACAACCATAATGTAAGTGTCAACATTCAGCACTGCGGCACTGAATGTTTGTTGCTAGGTTAAGCCACAGGACAATAAAAGCTATGCACCCTAGCAAGAACAGAACGGCTGTCATCTCAGAGCACTTTGGAACCAAGATTGTGGACTCAACTGCTAACAAAAAAACGTTATTTGCCTCCATACTTTTGTATGCTTTCATTTGGTTTCTAGAGCAGAATGACTCAATGAGCAGGAAGTTGTTTTATCTGCTGCCTCAATAGCAGCAAGTCTTTCATTTCAGTTGAAAAATTAGTCCTCTTCATAATGTAAGAGTCACATCCAACATATGCTCTGATTGTCTGTTTATAGCTTTTTCTCGTAATTTCATTTAAACTAGCACAGTAAGAACTTTCCTCCATCCTGTCCATTGCAGTCTTCACTTCCTGCCCTCCATCTGAATTTAAAACATCACTTGACTGCAAACAGTCTATTGGTCAAAGAGTGGCTGAGGGTGGAGAGGGTCAGTCACTCAAACACCAGCTGGTACTGACATGTGATCTGTACCAGATAGAAAAAGAAAGAAAACACAACACAGCAAAGATGTTAACATGTACCAGATTAAATACAATTCCAATTAGTCATTTGGCACAAGCTTTTATCCAAAGCGTACATAAATCCACACACCAATGGCACAGCATCAGGGCCAGTTTTGGTGTTCAGTATCAGTATTCAGAGTCACAGCCGCCCCCACTAAATAACGATCTTTTGTCCATCATGTTAAAATGGATTTGGTGATGAGAGGACGAGTGCTCTGCCTGCTCTGCTTTGCCACTGTTACTACAGATTGCAGAGCAATAAGCAGCTCACCTTCAACTAAGCTTCAGAACATACTGCAGAATCATCACCACTGAGTTATGTGCTGAATGATGAAGTGGAATGAGCATTGTTTTACAGAGTTTTACTGGTTCAAAGGTGGTGTCAGTGGGAAGGGCAGCAGCTGAGCCTATTCCATCCATTGTTTTTATTAATTTCTATGAACTATTTGCTCCACTCTTTAGCACCCATCACTTTGCCAATGATCACACACAAAGGAAAGACATTGTTGACATTCACACAACAAACATCAATTCTCTCATCACCTTCCTGGCCACCACCTTTATTGCAATCCTAAGAAGGGACAACAACAAAGAACGTGCGGACTGCCAGATGTCAAGCCACATCCCACGCCTGAAGAAGCCCAGCCTTCCACATCAGCCTTCTGAGAGTGCCAGGTCATATCCTCCTGACTACCAGTAATTCAAATTTGTCCTCTGTGGAGGACATTTGTAAATCTGAATATCTCCCACCCACTGCGTACTACTGAATTAACTCCTTTTGCTATCTACAGATGACATTTGGGGGTTTTCAATGATACCAAATGTGAAGGGGTGGGACTTTGGTACCTTTCTTTTTCATTAAGGAAAATGGCGTCCATCAGTGGAAGCGCATTTTATGGGAAGAGGAAAAGTAAGAGCAGAATACTTTTTATTGAGCAAATTTTGGCTTGAAATGTTTTAAGTCTCTTAACAACACATTAAAACATTGTCTGAATTATTTTGTATTTTTGTTTTCAGTATTCTAACTACCTTACAAAGATTGGGGAATTTAAAAAAAAAAAAATGTGATTGGACAATATGTTTTTCCTGGTAGTCAGGAGGATATCAAACCCTGTACAAACTCTCTGTTTCAGAGCTTTCTCGTTCCCCCTCTGTTGTAGTTCAGGCTTTACAAACCTGAGCACATGCATCCTTCCATCCCAGCACCCTTTCCTCTTCTCTTCCTTCTTCCTTTCCTATCCCATCTTCTTTAGCCACCTCAGCTCCTCCCATCTCAAAACCATCCATCACAAATGCAAAGATCACACCTACAACTGTGATCCACGGTGATCAGCATTGTTTCCTCCTCTTTCTTCATTTCACCCTCCCTAGATGGATAAGAGAGGAAGTTCAACATTCCAATCTTCAGAATAGACCAAAAATGTATGCCACCATCTTCACTCCATCATACAGTCTTACCACTCTGACTTCAGCATTTCACAAACTTGGAGTTCCTCTCTCCTCAGAGAAAATGAAAGGTCCCTGAACATCTGTGAAGTATCTCGGTATCATCCTCAACTTTGTCTCCCTCCAACCGTCCCTGTCTACTAAGGAAATCCACTAATTTCCTTACCTTTCCTTCTGGCTTACAGATGCACCAAAGGCTAACTTGTCTTACTGTTCGACCACCTCAGCTACACCATCCATATCATCCCTTAAGATCAAGCCTTCTTGCCACATCTCTTTCCCATAGCCATATCTCTTCCACCTCTTCACCACTATGTTGTGCTGGTCAAAGCACATAAGATGGAGCTACAACTGTGGCACTATTTTCTCTCCTCTTGTAATGGCATGTCCTTCTTTTAGTAGTACTGCTTCACCAAGCCAGAAAACATTCAGCTATTCATCCACTCACTCTTTCATCCCTCAACCTTCGCCAAGGACCCTCAATCTATGCCTACATCTACATCATCATTGCTTCCCTCCATCAATATCATGCAATAAACTATTCTAAATGGATACCTTATTGCCATGGCCTTTATTCATGAACTTTAAGATTCATTCTTGAGCTGGGCACAAAACCTGGTACTATGATGATTGGATACGTGACAGTGAATTTGATTTGATCTGACTTGTGTTGTTTTTACTTGTGCAGCTGCAGCACAGCCCCCCACTGAGGACCATGATTCAGGATAGGGTTACTCAGTGACTGAGTGAATGATTAAATCAACATGTCTGAAGTCATTATAAAAGACCTGATCACAATCTCTTATGTTGACAAGAGATAATCAGAGATGATGAAAACACCAGGAGTAAATGCAATGACTTGTGATGAGATATTATCCATTGTTTGATTGTTTTCCAGATATAGATCACATGTTGATACCACAGTGGGATGAAGTCTTTGGTTCAAAGACAAAGATTTATTAACTACAGAAGTTTTAAACAGATTGTGTATTCCTTCCAGCCAGTCTCAGTGTTGTATTACTGCCTGTTGTATCAAATACATTATCTGAAAGATCTTTACAAACCCACAACAGCAACAGTTCTTACTCCACAGAGAACAAAACTGGGCCCAGTGCTGAACCATGAGGAATACCAAGACTTCTTAGCCCTCTAGCCCCACTAACAAAACATAATGTAATCATTTGTGGTATTAACTGAAAACACAGAGATAACAACTGTTATTAATCAGTGTTTGTTTTTCAGGTCGAACATGGCAGCCATATCAGTACTACGCTGATGACTGTCTGGAGGCCTTTGGTATGTCTCCTAAACGGGTCTCTGATTTAGCACCGAGTAACTTAACCCGGGTTATCTGTACTGAACAGTATTCTCGCTGGGTCGGTGCAAAGGTGGGTAACGACCTGATGCTCGTCATAATGGAAAAGAGATAACACTAATTATACACATTGTGTACATGGATACATTTACAGAGGTATAAATCAATCTATCTATATAATACATATTTTAAAATAATAATTTAGTATTGTTTAAATTATCTGGCAAACCTGAAATAGAGTGAATCCAGTGTATGATAAATAAGAAAGGTGTATCATACCTGACGAATGGCTGAAAAGCATGTTAACTGACTGTCAGTCAATGCCCAATAGGAAGAGAAGATCGTGGTGTTCGAGGTGCGTGCTCGGTTTGGAGTGTTTGCAGGACCAAAGTTGATCAACATGGATGCCCTGTACACCAGGATGGAGACCATGAAGGGTCTGAGAGACTTCTTCACCTTCAGCAACCTCCGACTGCGACTCCTCCGCCCGGCACTGGGAGGAACCTACGTCCAGAGAGATAATCTGCTGAAATACTTCTATGCTATTTCCAACATCGATGTACCTGCCAGGTAAGTGCTACTCCTACTAATATCTAGCTACACCCACTGACAACCTGCTAACAAATAACTACAACTGGCCAACATCTAAATACATCCACAGAGAACTGGTTCAATCAATAATAACTAATTGCATCTATCAACAACACTTCTATGCCAACATCAACATACCTGCCAGGCAACTAATTTCTACATATACATCCAGAGAGACAGTTCCTTCAAAAGAAGACTTGCTGTCTTCTTCTTGAGATCACCATCTTGCTTTCTAGTGTGCTTTTTCAGAACGTGCCTCTGTATGTAGACACCTGATTCTTGATTGTATAGAAGCCCTTCCATGTCCACAGCTGTTTGCATGTGTACTGTATGACCAATGGGGTATGTTTAGGAAAAGAGGGCATGGCAGGTGTGACATCAGAGCATTAGTTTCAGACAGTTCTGATGTCATAAAGGACTTTGTTTTGGGGAATATTACTTGGTGCCCTAGAGAAGGTGCAGAAGAGCTTGTGTGTCTTTCTGTATTTCCGGCAGGTGTAAGTGTAACCTGCACTCATCTCAGTGTGTGTTACGTGATGCGATGCTGCAGTGTCAATGTGACCACAACACGAGTGGACAGGACTGTCAGCGCTGCAGCCAAGGGTTCAAATCCCGCAGCTGGAGACCAGGATCTTACCTCCCCCTGCCCAAAGGCACTGCCAACATCTGTACGTACCTAAAGACACACATATACACACACACACATAAAGTTGTGTGTACATAATTTATGCAGACATTACATAGACTTACATTCATTTCCTGGAGAGTTACCCTACCCTTAACCTCAGTCTTCATCCAAAAATTTAATGATTTACATTATGGGGACCTGAATTTTGTCCCCATAAGGAAGGTGAGTCCCCACAACGTAACTGTGTAAACAGATTTATGTCCCCACAACATAAGTAATATGTGGTACACACACACACACACACACACACACACACACACACACACATTGGTAGGGTTGGTAGAGTCTAACATCACTTTTACATCCACATAGTGGATACAAACATTAACTTCTCCTTTCACTCAAAAATGTGCTTTTCTTCTTGTTGCTTCACTGTGGTTGCTGATGTTTGATATTCCCTCTGCAGAACGATATGTGCTGAAGGAGCTCACCTACTCACTCTTTACGTTAAATAAACATAAATGCGTACGAGATGATTTTGTGACATTACAGCTACTTTGGAGCCAATCAGGGTCCAGTACGAAACTGACACAGTATGAGGTGTACTCCTGAGGCCTGCAGGTCACAAAAATGGAAAATGAACTTTGCAATAGCAAACATCTTGTTTTCAGATGTTAAACTTTAGAAATGGAACATATCTTCAGATTCCGAGATTCTTCAGTTAATATGAAGAAAAATGAAGAGACATTTTAACAGATTATTTGATGCCCTTTTTTTCATTTAGTATAACACACATTATTATTATTCCCAGCAGAGTATTTATATGTACAGTATATGTCTTACCAGATCTGGAGCACACATTATTCTACACACACTGAATCACACAGTCAACATGTTGTGTCTTTTTCAGGTGAAGCGGCAGAAACAACAGCCAGTAAGTAGAGTTCACCTGTCTACCTGTTGGTGTGTTTGTCTGTCTGTCTGCCCACCTGTTTATCTGTCTCTCTGTGCAACTGTTTACCTTTCTGTCTGCTCACCTCTGTCTCCTCAGTCAGACAGAAAAAGTAGAGTAATCTGGTCAGTGTTGCATTGTGGGAAACAACTCTACTATCAATCCCTTCAGTTACATATTACTATACTTCATTGAAACACTGATAGTTTTCTGAATTGCAATTTGAAATATTATTGCATTTATTTTCTGACACAATGACACTAAATGAAATTGCACATAATTTCTCATAAAAGTCACAAACAATTGAACTCATGTGGGTCCAAAATAAAAGGTTAGTTAGATACATAGGTAGCTTTACAGTCTATCTTGTGGAAAGTTTTTGGCTTCACCACACAGCACTGAAAACGATACAGGACATACAGGAATAAGAGAAGAGCTTTAATGATTGTTTCAGCTTTAAAAACAAGTGCTGACTGTTTACTCAGGTGAATATCATGGTCCATCAGGTAGGAATAAAATTAACCTCAAAACTGATTGGTCGTGTTACATCATCACATGCTTGCTTTGATCAGTCACATGGTTGATCACGTGAGAGGGTTAGTTAACTATCAGGGGGCATTCTGGGCTGGAAGTCTGAATGTTAATCTGTCGTTAACACACCAACAGATGGTGTTTGGTTTAATCTGTTTTAGTCCGTTTGCCCTGTCAACTACTTAATACACACTGTAACACACACACAGTAACACTGTGATTTTATTGAAAACTTATAAACACATACAACACATACACCCCATTTACATACTGACACATTTCTAAAAGTTGTTAACAAAGTGAAACTTGTTCTGCCGATTCAGAGCAGGTTCTGATATTTTCTGCATTTTCTGATTACTGTCAGTTGTCATCAAGACAATGACATTTTTCTGAGATGGTTTAAAGTTCAAAAGCTTCAAGCATTCTACACTTCAAACTCAAACACATTAAGTTACTGCACTACACCGAGAGATTCATCTTCTAATAATGGAACCCACAGAGATCCTACAAAATGCAACAGTGATCAAAGCAGTACTAGGGTAGAACAATAGAACCAATAGAACAGTAGAACATTCTGATAACTGATTGAAAGGGGATGTGATAGTGACTGAATCCACAAGAATCTGTTCAAATATGGACACTATGTCTCTGAAGAAACTGTTGATATTTAGCTTCTCAAATGTGAATTTTCATTTGACTTTCTGCTACAACTGATTCTATAACAAAAGTAAATATCTGCATTTAACAAGGAAGTGTCCTGCAGAGTGTGGATTTGATCACAGAAACACTAGAGTCCAGTAAAGGTCTATGTAGAACAAAACTGGGTGTTTCCTCAGCATCACTACCCTCTGATTGGTGGGTTGGGATGCAGTGGCTCTGAACTGGCAATGTGATGGCAGTGGTGGACTCTAAAATAATTGTTGTGTTGAATATTTAGGTATCCTCCCTCAGGTAAAAATGATGAGTTCTCAAGAACTAGCACTGGGTTTGTCTCGTCAGTATGTGCAAGCTGGACATGGTCAGGATGAACAGGTAGGATCAGGCTCAGGAAGCGAGTACACGAACACTATACATATATTATTATTTATCATTTTTTACATAATGAGAGACAGGTGTGCTGTCAGGTACTGCTCGGGTGACAGAGGATGAGCTCAAAGAGTTGGGGATACCTGCTGGACAGAGTGGGCATGTCAGGGTCTTAAATGCACAACAGATCAGGAATTTTAACAGAATTGGGATTTCTCGTTGCTGCTGTGAACTGTGGGAACTTCCTTGGAGAAAAACACTTTCTGGAGGATAATTGGTTTCAGGTTAAGGTTTGGGAGGATGTTTAGTACCAGAAGTCATAAGTTCAGAAGGACATAGGAGGAGTTTCAGGAAGAGGTGCAGTTTTAAGGTGCTTTCAAACAATATGTGGCTGCCACTGCAGCTGCTGTTATTAAGTCAAAGTGCTTTCATGGAGGCAGCAACATTGCTCGCTGTCTGAAAGCAACTGGCACATTTAGGAGGTTGTTGAGGAGGTTTCGGACATGTAACAGCGTTTCAGGTCAAAAACCAAGCAGTACGAGGACGTGCACATACTGAAGAGCAGCACATAGTAGCTAATCCTATGGACTACGCTGGAAAGCAAAATCACAATCTAACTTTTTTAACACAATATCCTCATGATATTTTCTGCAGGGATTTAGGTCTCTTTCCTCATTCTTCAATATAGTAAAATTATCACTATCATAACTAAGAAAAGAAATTTCCATAACTCCCACTAGAGTTCTAGAATCCCATTGGATTCATTTTTTAGTGGTCAGGGTATTTGGACTCAAAGTTTACCTTACCAACCTGGTGGAGAATCAGCATTGTTTCGCCACTCACAAAACTGCCTGAGGAAGCGCAGTCGCTCTCTCCACTAAAAAGTATGACCTCTTCTCAGGAGGAAGATGTTGAGGTTCAGGAGGAGGTTTAGTCACACATCAACTTTTCGGAAAAGGATCAGCATGTTTTGGAGATCCAGAATAAAACTGTTTGAAGTAGACCTTTGTTATCTACATGCATTTCATGGTCTCTCAACACACCTCTTTTTTTTTTGGAGTATACTGTCAATCGGAGGGTCTAGGTGGGGCTTTTTGGGATTCCCCTTACTTACATTTGAGTAAACTGAAAAACTCCTAATGTTTAATGTTCTGCAAATAGATCAGTCATGCTCTGCAGAGAACAGAAAGAAAGCTGAGCTTCACTAAAGAGACATAATTCTTTTTCTCTGACAGCGGCTGGTGACTCTAACTCAGCAGCATCTGACAGACCCTCTGCCTCATCAGATGGAGTGACTGACATTACTACTACTACTACTACTACTACTGCTGCTGCTGCTATTACTGACAGTGCTACTACTGCTCCTTGCAAGACTACTACTTCCAATTGCAGTACTGTGGCAGCTACTACTGACAATAATACTGCCACCACTGCCTCTGACACAGCTGTAACTACTAGTACTACAACTGACAGCCCTATCCCTACTGACATTATTGCTACCACTAACCCTGCTACTTCTACTGGCACTACTACTGCCACTACTAACCTTATTACTGACAATACAATGACTAACACAGTGACTTCTGATTTAGCTTCTACAGGCAAAGAGGGCCCTCTTACTGTCACAGATACAGCCAGCACTTCTACTACCACTGATACATGGAGTATCACTACTGCAGAAACAGCTATTAGTAGTGATATCACCACTGTATTTGACATTGCCAGTGATCTTTCCATCAGTACTGCCATGACTGATACTAGCCCTACAACTTACTTTATTAGTGTTAGAGATACTGGTGACTACCTGAAAGCTGGTTTTGACTCTGCTACTAAAAGGACAACAGCTGACTCTGGTGCTACAGTGTTTACTACTGTTGGTAGTACTGTTAGTACAACAGGTTCTGTTGCGTTTCCAGACTTTAGCACTACAGCAGGACCTACAGCCAACACAGCTCCATCTAGCAGCTCAGCTCTGGAGACTGGAGGCAGTCAGTCCAAACCAGCTCCCACAGCACTAGACACCACCATTCCCAGTACCACTACTAGCCCCAGTTCCACCAGTACAAACAACCTCACTATTCCAGGCCACAGTAATGACTCTGAGGTCTCTATTTCTGACTCAGTGACTCCACGTTCTGACTCCACCTCCTCACCAGACAGCCCAGACTCCATCTTCTCTGGGACTGGTGCTACCAACCTGATCATCAGTACTACTCTATCTTCTGATGGTACGACAACATCAACTGAGGCACCAACAAGAACAACAAACCCAGAACTGACTCCGGCCAGTGATGGGACTCCATCTAAAGACACTCCATCCATTGAATCAGCCCCAACTAATCAGGCTGGAGATTCTTCATTTACAGCAGGAACAGACACAACTTCTCCTGATGTTCCTCAAGATGCTCTGAAAAATGTACCACCTCCTGATGTACCTCCTCCTGATGTACCTCCGGAAGTACCATCTCCCGATGTACCTCCTCCAGATATACCTCTTCCTGGTGTTACTCGGGAAGTACCACCTTCCGGTGTACCTCCTCCAGATATACCTTTTCCTGGTGTTACTCGGGAAGTACCACCTCCCGATGTACCTCCTCCAGATATACCTCTTCCTGATTTACCTCTGGAAGTACCCCCTCCTGATGTACCTTCTCCTGATGAAGATCCTCCTTATGTACTTCCCTTTGATGTATCTCCTCCAGATGTACCTCCTCCAGATATACCTCTTCCTGACATACCTCTGGAAGTACCCCCTCCTGCTGTACCTTCTCCTGATGTATCTTCTCTAGATGTACCTCCTTCAGATATACCTCTTCCTGACATACCTGTAGAAGTACCTTCTCTTGCTGTACCCTCTCCTGATTTATCTTCTCCAGATGTGTCTCCTCCAGATATACCTCTTCCTGACATACCTCTGGAACTACCTCCTCCTGATGGATCTTCTTCTGATGTACCTCCTCTAGATGTACCTTCTCCTGATGTACTTCCTCTTCCTGATGTATTACCTCCTGATGTACCTCCTCCAGATTTACCTCTTCCTGATGTACCTCTGGAAGTAACCCCTCCTGATGAAGCTCCTTATGCACCTCCCTCTGATGTACCTCCTCCTGATGTACCATCTCCTGCTGTGCCTCCGGAAGTACCACTTCCTGATGTGCCTCCTTCAGATATACCTTTTCCTGATGAAGCTGCTCCTTATGTACCTCCCTCTGATGTATCTCCTCCGGATGTACTTCCTCCAGATATACCTTCTCCTGATGTACCACCTCCTGCAATACCTCCAGAAGTACCACTTCCCGATGTGCCTCCTTCAGATATATTTCTTCCTGATGAGGCTGCTCCTTATGTACCTCCCTCTGATGTATCTCCTCCGGATGTACCTCCTCCAGATGTACCTTTTCCTGATGTACCTCTTCCAGATGCACCTTCCTCTGGTGTACCACCTCCAGATGTTCCTCCAGAAGTGCTGTCCTCTGTGACTCCAGGCACTCTGTTAGATGGACCTTCCCCTGATGGAGTAACTCCCGATATATCTTCTCCTGGTGCTTCTGTAGTGTCCTTGTTGTCTTCTGGGGAAGGAGATGATGCTGTACCAGATACAACCTCCACCACTTCAGATCGGTCTGACCCTGCTGGTGATTTGGCACCTGTGGACTTCACCTTCCCTTTTCCAGATGATCTAAACTCTTTTGAACCTCAACCAGACTCTGGACAAATGCCTGTTGGTGGTCCTGGGAATATTCCAGATGTTTCCCGTGGATCTGTTGATGTTCCTGGATCTAATTCAGTGGATTCTGAAGTGGATTCTGTCTCAGTATGGCTAGATACATGGAAGACAGAAAATGGTGAAATGAAATTAACTTTACCAGATTCCCCTGCACCAAATGCAAATCCCGGTCAAGATTCTAGACCAGATACTCCTCAAGCAGTAGACGATCCAGGAGAAGATTCCTCAGCAGCTCAGATGAAAGGAAAGTCATCTGGAAAAGATTCAGCTGCTGGTGGAGCAGTGGAAGGGCTAAATGAAAAGAGAGACTCTAAACAAGAGCAGACAGGAGAGCAAAAAGGGGAGAAAGGTATGGAATGAGACACTGATTGGTCAGATTACAGTACAGCATACAATAAATCTAAGAATGTTGGCTCCATATTCAGAGATTCTTGCTAATTTCATTTTACAGTTGGGTTGAGTTTGGGTTTCACACAACCCTAGAAAAAGCAGCTTGACAAAAACTTGGAAAAGACATCAGGGCGATTCCACCTTCCTTCATTCATATTTTCATGCACATTAAAATCTTTTCCATCTCTGTTGGGCCAGTTGCTGAGGCCAAAGAGGAAGCCAAAGTGGAAACTAAAAGGGAAAGTAACAAGGAAGAAGGAAAGGAGAAAAATGAAAAAGGCTATGAGAAAAAAGGTACAACTTGTATGATAAGTCATAGAACTGCCACCTACTGGCTAGCATTAGTAACAGCAGCAGTAGTAGTAGTAGTGTGGTATCAGTAGCAGTAGTACTAGTATGAGACCTTCTTGAAAATGAGATGATTCATCTCAAGTTTATGCTGTTACAATAAATTTGATTAGTATCAGTAGAAGTAACAGTATCTCCAATAAATAGACCTAATGGCCCTCACTTCTCATGAGTAGATCACTTGCTGTCCTGAACTCTGATGAACTCTGCTTCTACCTGTTTGTTGCCATGGTTACACACCCTGTTTTGTGTCCAAAGCAACCCAGAAGATTCTGATTCCAGGAGGACCAAAGTTCAGTCAGCTGTCCAAAATTGCCTATGTCAGCTTCCAGGGTAAGACCACTTCTGAGTCCTTCATCTGTACTAGCCCTGCACTTGAACATGACCCTCCTCCTGTAAATGGACTCCTCACTGTGTGAATGGCCACTCCCAAATAAACTGAGGGTGTCTTCAGATATTTTAATTTCATTGTCGAACATCGGTTAGGCTTAGGTAAGCAGTACTCTTGGGGGAGTACTGCAAGGGGCACAGGCTCTGGGGGGTTAGGGTTGGGGTTAGGGTTAGCCCCTGACAGCAAATTCTTCTTTGAGAGAGCAAACAGAGGGTGAAATAGTTCTGCCGCATACGTGAGTCTGACTGTGCAATGCTCTGTAAGCAAAAGTGAGAATTTTAAAATAGATCCTGTACACAATGGGGAGCTATTGAACAGTGTAAGTAAACACATCTGTGTCTTAAATATAAGACACAAAAAGAACCTATAATCATCTTGTATAATGATGTGACCTGCCACAGTATAAAGATCAGCATCTGCTGCCATCTTGGTGAGTTTTTATGTTTGTCTTACCTGTCACACCTGTTTTTGTGTTTGATTTTATCCATACTGTGATGTGGGTGGAGTTACGTACAGTGGGTAGAGCTTGTTTGTAACTGTTATAAGTGGGCCGTTAGAGTTGTGACAAAAGAATTTGCTTTATTAACATAATATGTGAACATACCTGTGTTGCCACAGATACATTCCCAATATTCCCTCTGACAAGGTCACAGCAGAAATATGGCTACAGGAACACATTCCAGACTGTAATGGTACTGTTTCTGATTTTCAGACTGTAGACTAGATTGCAGTGTTTGTGAAGAACAGATGGTTTAATCCAGGACGTGTTACTGTGAAGGAGCATCTCTGTAACCTACACACTGAACTGTTAACAATGAGCTTTCGTCAGTGGTTGCTCTTTACACTCTGCTGTCAGCTGTTGCCATCATGGTGTGTAATGTCATCAGTTCAGTCACCATCAGACTATAAACGCAACACATGAATGCTCTCTTCTATGTTCACTCACCAAAGCACCAAGACAAATTCTGTGTACAAGAAAACTACTTAGCAATAATTCTGATTCTGACTCAGTTACATTGTTTTAGATTAGATTCAACTTTATTGTCATTGTCAGAGTGCATGAACGAAATGCAGTGTGATGCATTTCTTCACATTTACATTTAAATATGAAGTTTCTTCAGTTACATCACATTACTTTTCAATATGTTAATTTATACTATGTGAAAACTTGTCACTTTTTGTTGTCAGGATTTCATACAGAGATGTGTCTGAGCCTCCAGTCCTCTGCCTCTGAGTGCGATTTGTCAAATGTCAGCAGGTGTCGTGACAGGTGTGTTTGTGAGCTGTAGGACTGACATCAGGTCAGTTTTGTCTGTCTCTGTTTCTATCAGACTGCGAGTGTAACGGTCACTCCAACCGCTGCAGCTACATCGACTTCATCAACGTGGTCACATGTGTGAGCTGTAAGCACAACACACGAGGGCAAAACTGTCAGTACTGTCGCCTCGGTTACTACAGAAACTCCTCGCTGGCGCTGGATGATGAGAACATCTGTGTTGGTCAGTGACACACACACACACACACACACACACCATACGTACACATTATTCTAACTCTCAGAACTTTATTTTAAATTCTAGTATAGATCACACAAAATCTGATCAGGGTCAAAGGTCACCATGAGGCAGAGGATCGTGTAGGTCTGCTGCCACCTGGTGGAGAAACTCTCAGAATGTTAATACATAAGGAAAAACAAAAAAATTACAGAAAAATTAAACCAAAACAAATGAAATGAACTAAAATGATAATGATAATGATGAAGATGATGATGATGTTTCTGCCTGTCCTCAGAGTGTGACTGTGATGTGGAGCGCAGTGTTTCTCCTCACTGCTCTACCTCGGGTCTCTGTCAGTGTAAACCCGGAGCCTCAGGGCGGCGCTGTGACTCATGTCTACCTGGATACACCTGGAGAGGAGACAGAGCCAGCTGCACAGGTACACAGGGCCGGGGGATGGGAGCCTCAGTAATTCCGAGGAACAGATACAGTATGTGACCTGAGGTCAGCTGTTTACAGAAACACCTGTGTTAAAGGTAGAACCACCCCTCATGTTTTCAGTGATGTTTATTAGTAATCAATAACCAATCACTCTCCTCAGAGAACATGTGTGACAAGGAGCGTTTGATTTGTCAGAATGGAGGAACCTGCATCAACTTCCAACGCTGTGTTTGTCCGGACAACTTCACAGGTAAACACACCTGGTATCACAGCTCAGGTGATGTGTGGGTGGTGGGCAGATGATGTCACAGCTCAGGTGTGTGATAATGTCATGTGTGCAGGTTCGTTCTGTGAGAAGAGCGTGTGTCTAAAGAAGAGCGGTTGCCTCGACAACGCTGAGGGCTCCTCCTCCTCCTCCTCTCTAACCTCACACCTTTACCTACTGACCCTCAGTCTGACCACCTCCACCTTCTGCTGACCACGCCCACTGACCCGAGGCCGAGTGACATCACAGAGGGATGAATATTAAAGAGGAACTATTTGTGGTTTGTTTTGTACAGAGCTGAACCTGTTGGAACAGGATGTGACATCATACTCGATACACCTGTGAGGATGTTTCTCCTTCAGCTGATGACGTCTTTGTTTCCTTCCTGTCAACTCAACAGAGAAGTTAAAGACAGACGACAGGAGTCAGATGAGAATCTGATCACTGCAGGATGGTCATATGATGTACATTTTGATTTTTCGGACCATCATCATGTCGGCCGCTCAGGTATCAATTATCGATCACAGTCGCACTTCACAACTCAGCCTACAAATGGATGCAGGCTATGGATGAGTCCAACAACAATGAAAGTGTGTGTAACGCTGAAAGAACAAATGAAGCAGGAAGCAGCAAATGTTCTAAACATGTCCGAGTCTTTACAGACTGAAGCAGCTGTGAGGACAAAACGTTTTTACTTCACTTGAATGAAACAAGATGACTTCAAATGTAAAATAAGTGGAAGGAGAAAACAGTTGAGTTTGAAAAGTCACACATTTAATCACTTTGACTTTGTGAAGAAAACGTGAACATGTTAATAAAATGTAATAATAAATATAATAAATACAGTTACACTACAGGCTCCAGAAATTCTCAGTTGTGACTGGCTGGAAGATTAATGTCTAATAAGCAGAAATACAAGACATAGCTGTCTGGGTTATCTTAAAGTTTAAAGTTTGGGGTCTTTTTCTCAGGATTTTAAAACCGCTTCCTGTTTACAAGTTGCCTAGCAAAACAAACATCACATTTTATGATGCTGAAAACAGGTAAGTGACGTAAAATCAACCATCTGAGTAAATGAATGACTGATTTTTGTTCATTTGATCATTATTACATCATGTCTGACATGTTGTTCCTGTTTGTTTGGCTGCAAAAACACCTTCTGACTGTTTCTGATGCAGTGAATGACACACCTGTCAGAGCACACCTGTAGCTGCTCCTCGTCTCCTCTGAAACACGTTCATGGGATGTAAAAACATCATGATGATGACAAACTTCGATTAGTATGAGAATCAGAATGTAAAAGAAAACATTTAATGCGTCCATATTATATATTATTACTGAAAGGGTTCATGTGTCATAACTCCCAGCAGTAAAAAGATAAAGTGAAGGAAACACAAGAAGAATTTAAAAAAGTCAAAATGATTCAGTGAAACACAATGAAAAATAAATGAAAGAATCCAACATTAAAAAGGATGACTGAAGTTAAAGTATGACTCTGCTCAGCTGCATGTTCAGACTGTTGCAGGTATAAAAACTAAAACGTGTCTCAGTGACCGAATTCTTAATATAATAATAATATAATAAATATAATAGAAATAAGTGTCTTCATTCATAAATTCAGTGTGTAAACGATGACACGATGATAAGAAATGTGTGTGTGTCATCAAACCGCCCGAACATATAAACATATAAAACTTCCTTCCACAGCTGGCGGAAACACGGCGGTCAAACTCACTGAGTCCAACTGCGAGCGAGAGCTACTGCAGCTGAAGGCCAATCCTGCAGCGCCATCTTGAGGCAGATATGATGGTGAAACATATGACATATTTTCTTTACGCTTTTAAATTGCTTCAATAGTTGTTTCCATCTATTGACGACTTTGTCTCCGATTATCCAATATTCATGATTTCAGGGGGTATTTTACCCAATCAGACAGACTGTGTGCAATATTTCACACGAGTAAATTAAGATCAGAGTACATGTACACGTACAGTACACACAAACACATTTGAAGAACATAAAAAAATACTTTTCATATTCTGTTGGTGTGTGAAAAAGCAGTTTTATTGATCGGTACAAATGTCCTCTCAGCACTCACGTCTATTTCCTGTTTTTCTTTTTCCATCATTTCTTTTTATTTACTAAAAAATAAAAATCAATAGGTTCACTCAGTTTATCTTTCCTGTGTCCTGATGCATTCACTCTTAATTAGATAGATAGATAGATAGATAGATAGATAGATAGATTTATGTATGTATTATGTATTATGTTTATGTATGTGCACAATATATACAGTTTATAAAAATACAGTTGCCAATATGGACAATAAATGGTGTTATTGCACTGCTGAGAGAAGTATCCAACTTTAGAAATTTAGAGATTGCACCAGATGAAATGGATAATGTGAGCAGATATTAGCCTTGAACAGTCGTGCAAAATCAGAAACAGGTTTATGATGCAGAATTGAGGAAGAAGCATCATCACAGAGCTTCATCACATGGTGCTGGAGTTAAACAGTCTGACAGCTGTTGGATGAAGGACCTGTGGTAGCTTCTTTCTTACAGACTGGATGCAGCGGTCTGTTACTGAAGGAGCTGCTTAAGCCCCCCACCGTCTCATGCAGGGGGTGGGATGGGTTGTCCATGATCGATGTCAGGCTGGCTAACGTCCTCCTCTCACCCACCTCATCCATGATGTCCAGAGGGCAGTTCAGGACAGAGCTGGCTCTCCTGACCAGTTTGTTAAGTCTGTCTCTCTCAGAGCTTCTACAGCCCCAGCAGACCACTGCATAGAAAACTGCAGATGCCACCACAGAGTCATAAAATGTGTCCTCCACATTCCAGAGGACCTCAGTCTTCTGAGCAGGTGCAGATGACTTTGGCCCATCCTGTACAGGACATCTGTGTTATTTGTCCAGTCCAGTTTGCTGTTGAGATTCTGAAATTTCCCCTCGCGGGACAAATAAAGGAATATTGATCTTGATCTTGAGATTAATTAATTAATTAATTAATTAATTAATTAATAATTCACTGTATTGATAACACATCATCCTTTTTTTTACTTTAATTTACTACTACTACTACTACTACTACTACTTGTATTACCGTTACATTATTATTACTTGTACAATGATTCATAGTTTTGATTGGATTAAATGATCTTCTCACTGTAACACCGGACTGTTATGAACATTGATGGAGACTGTCAATGAATTTAATTAGTTTCAATAAAGTTTTTTAAAAAGAGAAGAACGTGTTGTTTTTGTAAATATGATATTTCAGGTTGTGTTAGTTCACAGAAAATCCAGACAATTAATATTGTCGAAAATAATAATAATAATAATGTAATTTATAAAGAGTTTGCTTGTGTTCAGCGTCGTTGAAGGACGCTTTTTACATAAAGCCAGAAACGTCATCACTGTGCGTCATGACCGGCTGATCTACTGGCGGCATGAAACGGTTGTGTCGGACCGGGGCGACCTTGGTCGTCGGAGCCGGAATCGGAGCTTCAGTGAGCAGCTTGCTTAGTGTCAGAGGCGGGGAGGAGGACGAGAGACCCGGTTTGCTGAGCCGAGTCCCGGTGGTACCGACAGTCCAGGCCTCCGAGGCAACGGTGAGACGGCGTGTGCGTGCGCGCGTGCGTGTTTGTGTGCATGTATTACTCACATTGTGTGTACTCTCCTTCTTCATCAGTAAATTTTAGGGTGAAGATTGGGGTAAAGGTAAAGGTCAGGGTTTGGTAAGTCTGCAGGAAATGAATGTAAGTCTATGGCATGTCCCTAAAAGTGATGGGAGCGCACGTGCGTTTTGCGACACACCGACAGAACGGAAATAGTCTTTGTTTGGGTTTTTAAGTTACATAAAAAAAATAATATAACTTCCGTTCAAACCACTGGGTGGAGACAGTAACTAAATGGAAGCTCTGTTGAATCTCTTCAAACACATTCTGTATAAGTCAGGCAGAAAGCTACCCAGCATGCTTTGTGTTGTGTTTGCTGGCA
Organism: Chaetodon auriga; assembly: GCF_051107435.1. Classification (NCBI taxonomy): domain Eukaryota; kingdom Metazoa; phylum Chordata; class Actinopteri; order Chaetodontiformes; family Chaetodontidae; genus Chaetodon; species Chaetodon auriga. Next base: position 29,786,554 of record NC_135078.1, on the reverse strand, counting down.
ATCGATTCTGGGCAGAACTGGACCAGAATCAGAATCGAGGTTACTGCAAAGTCGGTTTTCACGTGCGTGGACTTTGCCTCTGTGTTCTGGAGCACAAAATAGACAAAGTAGGTTGAAGATATACAGTAAGATTAAAAAAACAAAAAAGAAGAAGAAGCACACAGGACAACCAAGAAGGAAAAAATCAACGCTAACCCTGACCACAAAATCTGAAAAATGTGGCAGCCGCATCTCTGCTGAATCAGAAATCAGAAATCAGAAAAAGCTTTATTGCCAAGTACGCTTTTACACATACGAGGAATTTTTTCTGATGAAATTGGTGCATGACACATCTACTAAAATAAGAGCATGAAATAAAACAATTTAAATATATACACACAAGTCTGTTTTTTGTTGTTTGCTATTTTCCGGAAACACATCTGTTTTTTCAGAAAGAAGTCCAAGTTGAGCGTTAATGTAACACATAGAGTTATATTTATATCAATGTGACAGAATGAGTCCGAGGTGGAATGTGAAGAGTGTCGGGGGGGTTCTGGGCCTTGTTGATCAGGCTGACAGCAGACGGGAAAAAACTGTTCTTGTGGCGTGAGGTTTTGGTCCTGATGGACCGCAGCCTCCTGCCAGAGGGGAGTGGCTCAAAGAGTTTGTGTCCGGGGTGAGAGGGATCAGCCACAATCTTTTCTGCACGCCTCAGGGTCCTGGAGACGTACAGGTCCTGAAGAGATGGGAGATTGCAGCCAATCACCTTCTCTGCAGACCGAATGACACGCTGCAGTCTGCCCTTGTCCTTGGCGGTGGCAGCAGCGTACCAGACAGTGATGGAGGAGGTGAGGATGGACTCAATGATGGCTGTGTAGAAGTGCACCATCGTTGTCTTTGGCAGGCTGAATTTCTTCAGCTGCCGTAGGAAGAACATCCTCTGCTGTGCTTTCCTGATGAGGGAGCTGATGTTCGGCTCCCACTTGACGTCCTGGGAGATGATAGTTCCCAGGAAGCGGAAAGACTCCACAGTGTCAATAGTGGAGTCACAGAGGGTGATGGGGGCAGGTGAGTCTGAGTTCTTCCTGTTGTCCACAACCATCTCTACTGTCTTTAGAGCATTGAGCTCCAGGTTGTTCTGATTGCACCAGGTCACCAGATGGTCAACCTCCCACCTGTAGGCGGACTCGTCGCCATCAGAGATGAGTCCGATGAGGGTGGTGTCGTCTGCAAACTTCAGGAGCTTGACAGACTGGTGACTGGAGGTGCAGCTGTTCGTGTACAGGGAGAAGAGCAGAGGAGAAAGAACACAGCCCTGGGGGGATCCGGTGCTGATGGTCTTAGCGTCGGAGAAGTGTTTCCCCATCTTCACGCACTGTTTCCTGTCAGACAGGAAGTCTGTAATCCACCTGCAGGTGGAGTCAGAATTATCTGTCTCCTGTCTGCCTGAAGGGGTCACTCTCCAAGAACGTCATCAAGGCTGCTGGCCCGACAACGTACCTGCTGGTGTGTTTAAAGAATATGCAGAGAAGCTCAAACATGTCCTTGGAGATGTCTTCAATGCCTCTCTGAGCCACGCTGTTGCCCCCACATGATTGAACACCTCTCAGCTCAGCCCTTACACTCTCCTCTCCTCCTCTGGTGGCTAGCAGCGCTTCGGTGGTTCCCAGTTCCTGAGTGAAGCCAAATCTGTGACCTCCTCTTCCTGCCGTAGGATCCTGAAAGAGGATATGTTCAGATGCTCTAGAGGTCTTCTGGAGGCCACATGAGCTGAATTCAGCTGAATTGTGGTGTCCCTCAAGGTTCAGTTCTTGGCCCCCTTCTGCTTTCTATATGCATGCTACCTCTTGGCTAGGTTATTCAAAATCATAGTGTGTGTTACCATTTCTATGCAGATGAAACTCAGTTATACCCACAGATCCTAGCAGCCCAGCTAATATCACAACCCGCCTCTCTGATGTCAAATTCTGGACGTCCCAAAATTATTGATAACAAGTCTGAAGTCATTCAGTTCAGTTCCCCAAATTCCATCAGCTCCTTTGGTGCTAATCTTCATGGTCTCTCAAATCAAATTAGCTCATATGTGATGCTAAACTCTGTTTTGGTGATCAAGTCAAAGTGTTGTTCAGTCACATTTCTTCCAGCTCAAATGAATCTCTAAAATTAGGTCATCTTTATAGATTGCTGATCTACAAAAAGTTGTCTGTGCTTTTATGTATTCTCAGCTTGATTGCTGCAGCACACTGTCCTCAGGGATCAGCCAGGACTCCCTCCACCATCCACAGCTGGTACAAAAATGCTGCTGTTTGACTTGTTACTGGAGCAAAGAACAAAGATTTTAAAAATGTATTGTTTACTTTCAAGCCTTTACTGGTCTTGCCCCTAAACGTCTTTGATCTGCTGACCTGGTCTACACCCTCTCAACCATTAACATCTGTGGATGGAGCCCTGCTGGTTACTGCCAGGTCATGATTTGTGACCAAAGGTCATTGGCCTCCACCAGGTGGTTGTAGGGTAGGCGGTGGAGAGAGAGATGAGAGTGTTATCAACATACGTTTACATTTTACTTTTTGACCAGGTGAATGCAGGTGGATCAGCGATGGTGATGAAGTATGGCTTCCCCTCACTGGCCAACATCAAGACCAGAGAGTCCTACGTCAGCTCGTACGACCCCCGCACCCGCACTGCATCCTGGGTAATAGAGAGACTAAACGTCGCCTCCCTGAGCGGCCCGTCAGACAGGAAGTACTGCGACTTCAAGGAGGATGATAGGTGAGACAGAAATCAGCAGGAATTAAAAATGTACACACCTACACATTAAAAAACAACCAAATGGAAAAGATCCATAGAGATAGACCCTCAGCTCTTATATGGCTCTCGCCAAAGCAACCATACTCCATTCACCAAAACAGTAATTTTATAAAACAGACCTCAGTGAAATGAGGAGAGAGAGGATGGACACCTGAGAACATGTAACTCTGCAGTTATTTTCACTGGATGTCATGAAGGCAGAGATTTAAATGTAAAAGACAAAAGTAAAAGTGATGAGAGTTCAAATCTCTTGGTGCCCAAACTTATGGTGCTCCTTTGCTTCTGTTCAAACTTAATACACAATAACTTCCTGACTTTCGGAGATCCGTCCATCTTCATCTTCCTCAGCTCTTCACGGGAGCGTTTGGAGCAGCTGCCCAAACGCTTCAGGTGTTTGAAAGTGTTGTTTTTACCGCTTTTTAAATCTTCATGTTTAACTTTATTTATTTTGCCCCTGCAGCGTGCACATGTTTCACAGAGCAACCAACGCTGACTACAGAGGCAGTGGCTTTGACAGAGGTCACCTGGCTGCTGCAGCCAATCACAAGTGGAGTCAGAAAGCTATGGAGGACACTTTCTACTTGAGCAACATAGCACCACAGGTAAACAAATACAAACACAGGTAGATTGAGTTTGTTCATCTGTGTAAGGCTGCCTGACAGCAGGTGAGGTAATAACAGAAGGTGTCAGGTTACAGGACAGGTGTGAGCCAAGAACTGACATTTTACAGGTAAATGTTACCGATAAAGTCTGAGGATAGACATGATCAGACACATCGTGCCCTTCCAAGCTGGGGGGATCATGACGACCCTGATGATTCTATATTATGATCTGAATTCTATTGATCCAGTTGATACGATCGGTTACATTTGAACCACATCTGAACCTGAGGTCACATTCAACGTCTCTCATATGGAACATCCCAAAACCTGAGCCAGAACACCTGAACAGTCTGAAAAAACCAACGTAGACACACTCTGTTCTGTGTTTGTGTTGAGGACCCTCACCTGAACCAGAAGACCTGGAACAACCTGGAGAAGCTGTGTCGCTCTCTGACCAAACGTTACCTGAACGTCTACGTCTGCACTGGACCGCTCTACCTGCCCAGGTAACCCCTCTGCTTCTTCTTCTGTGGTGTTTGAGTATTATGTGGGAGGAGCTACAGGATGATCGTCGGGTGTGTGTGTTTCAGGCAGGAGGCTGATGGCAAACTCTACGTTCGATATCAGGTTTTAGGACGAAACCATGTTGCCGTGCCAACACACTTCTTCAAGGTGAGTCCACCTGTGTGCCGATGATAATGAAGACCAACAGCTGATGAGTTCACCTGTCCCTGTGTCCTCAGGTGCTGATCCTGGAGCAGGCAGACGGCAGGGGGGTGGAGCTTCGGTCGTACGTTTTACCAAATGAACCAATAGATGAGAAGGTTCCTCTTGAGCGTTTCCTGGTTCCCATAGAAACCATTGAGAGAGCATCAGGACTCCTGTTTGTCCCAAACATCATGAAGAGGACCACCGGCCTGCAGGCCATCACTGACAGATGAGCCACGCTGCCCACAATGCATTGCTGCTGAAGGGACGACAGACTGTCTCTGCAGTCGGCGTCCGCCACGTAAAGAGCATCATGTATATTTTTACTCCGTCAATCTTTAAGTTCAACCAGATTTTGGACAAATTACTGGAAAATTCACCCCAAACAAATAATCCATCCATCAAGTTCCATTTATCCATGAATTCACCTCATTGCAGCTCTTCAGACAAATTTGGGCTTTTGTGATGTTCTGTAAAAACTCTGAAACATTTGAATGTCTGTTTAGAATAATAATTAAACACTACAGAACGATTTAACATCTCTCGACATTTTCCTTCAAATCAAACACCTGAAACCTTCATGACAGCTGAAATTCAGTTCTGATCAATAACATCACTGATCACAGATCAGGGTCACCTCAGCTCGGACAGACAACACAAGGACAAATGTGTTCAAAAGAAACTTTAAAACACCAAGAAACCCTCATAATCCATTCATCCAGACCTTCAAAATAAAAGCCACAACATTCATCCACTTCCTGTCATCTGATTTAACAGAGAGGTCGACAGTTGACAGGAGGTCGTCCGCTGTCAGCTGCCAGCCAATCACAGAAATGGGGGCAGGGCCTGCTGTTCATTTTTGTCTCTCCACCCATCTGTGTCCCAATTGGCTGGAGGTCAGCTGACTGTTGTCCACCTCCATGTAGTCCTCCTCCTGTGAAGTGAAGATGTCAGACAGTAGGTAGCTGTTCTCCTCCTCCTGCACCTCCTGCTGGGCCTCCTCTCTGCGGCAGCGCTGCAGTTTCTCCTCCAGCAGAGGGATGACTCTCAGCTGCAGGAAGTCGATGATCTCTGAGAAATAGGAAGAGGAAGTTAGACCTGGGGGGGGGGGGTTAAGTATGGTGAAGAAAGTATTTTATACAGTATTTCCATATGATGCAATATTCCAGTACTGACCTCCGTAGGATAAACTGGTCCAGTTGGGAACTCTGGAGACTTTCAGTCTGTAGAAAGTCTTCTGAACACACACAGGAGTCACTTTACTGAAACACAACACAGTACTACTGTTAGTACTGCAGTTCAGAGTACTACATTAACACAGAGAAGATGCACAAAAACTGTCCGCCATGACGAAAACTTTGTGTGAGCTGCCAAACATGAGACAGCGACTCGCCCCGGATAGGCTACAGGGTCTGTGATGTCATCAGCCCCGAAGGTACGGACAGGTGAGGGCCGGCGGTACAACGGTCAAAATGTGTCCAGATGCAATGACGCCGTCGGTACCACCCAGCTATACCACACGCACGCATGTGCACACACACACAGTATGCAGATGGAGGCGAGGAACCTCTGCAGGAGGAGGAGTTACTTGATTTGTCAGATGGTCTGACTCGACGTCACTCGCTGGCCAAACATGAACTCTGCGTCATGGATGAACTTTGTTCTCATCGTTTCTGTTTCTCTAATCAAAGCTTCGGCTCGCGGACGGATTCAGTTTGAAATTTTCTGCAGCAGGTCAAAGGTCACCACCTGAGTGTCTGATCTTAGTCTGGATCAGCTGACTGAACCCTCTAACAGGAAGTTTGACCTCACCCAATGATCTGAGCCACCTCGTCCCAGTCGATGTCTGCCGCGTCCTCCACGTGCATGTTGTACAACCTGCAACACAGCGATTAACATCTCGTTTATGGAGTCCAGTCACACCAGTAAAGCTCCTCCACGACTAACTGGGAAAACAGTCTGAGTAGTCATGTAAGATGTTATGGAGGGAAAAGAGAAACTCTGAAAAGGTTAAAAGTAAACTTCAAAAACACCTTCATTCAAAAAAAGACGGATCATTTGATCTAAACTACACTGTCCATACACATCCTGTATTCAGGACAAAACAAGGTCACCAGCAAGTTTTATTTTTGAAGGAACCATGTAAACACACACAGGTGTGTCCTGGTTCAGGCGTGTCATGTGAGCTTACGTGTTGATGAGGTGGATTTTAGCCTGAAGTCCTTCAGCTCTTCTGTTGAAGGTGCTGCCACGTGAAGACAGTTTCAGTTTCAGCATGGTGAACCTGGAACACATCCAACATCATTCACTGGAGACACCTGGACACCTGCACACCTGCAAAAACCAACACCTGTGGCTGTATTCAGAAACATCCTGAGAGTTGTCTCAGAGCTCTTAACAGCCTGAACTCCTCCAAAGAGGAGGCGCAGCTCAGGAGTGACTGAGGAAAACTCCGAGCAAAGAAGAGAATGAACTTTGACCTCAGTGAGGAGGTGTGGTCAACCCCATCACTAGGTGTGATTCATACTTTTAAAAGGTGTGACTGGTGGATAAGAAGACGTTCTTATTGATGGTGGTCGGTGAAATCGATCAAACGTAGAGTCCAGTCTCTACGTTTGACATCACAGGTCTACCTGCACACTCACCTGTTCACATGCTGACAGCTGTTCTGTTCATTGGCTTACGTTTGTTAGCATGCTGCTAATGTTAGAGTTGTGATATAGTACTATAGTACTGAGTCACTCTATGCATCTTTCCCAGTAGAGACCCAGCAGATGCACTGACCACTTGAGTCGACACTGGGTCCACGATCTGGTCCCGACCTGCTGACTGATCTCCTTCCAGGGCAGATTGTTACACAGCTGGTCTCTGCTCAGACCAGAACCTGCAGGACTATGCTGGGCCAGAACCTCCAGATGAGCCTTCAGAGCCTGCCTCAACCTGGACTCCTCGTCGGGACTCCACGAACCACGACCTGCAGCTGTACGGACACATAATATGAACACGCACGCATGCATGCACACAAACACATTAAACTTGTATGAGGTGTTCTCATGTTCTAATTTGCAAGTTTTGAGCTGTTCATTTTTAATAGAACCTTAGAGAACCTCAGGTGTCAGTGTTTACCAATGTTGGCGAAGCGTTTCTGTAAAGCGTAGATGCTGCGGCCCATTTTCTCTGAGATCATCCTCCAGTCGTTACCATGGAGGTTCTGTAACTTCATCAGAGAATGCACCTCCTCATCTGAGAACCTGACATATCACATCCACAGGCATAACATAAACATACACAGAATACCCACCACCAGAACGTAGACATACAGGAGGTTTTGTAGCTAGAACATAAATATACTGGGGGTTCAGGCAGAAGCTAGCTTTGACCTCTGACCTTCCCATGTAGTTACTCTCGTCAAAAATCTTCTTGGCTCTGGTGTAAACCTGTTGACATGTCCGAGGTATCCCCTCAGCTGGAGAGACAGAGACAGAGACAGACAGGCATACAGACAGACAGACAGACAGACAGAGAGCTTTTAGATGAAGTTTAGTGGCAGCTTTTTATATTAAAGGAAACTTGAAACATCTTGTTCCCAAATTATATTAAGGCCATCTGAGAAACCAGTAAGCTAAAACTGGTGAACTCAACAGTTCATTTAACTATTTGGTAACAACACCAATTGCCACAGAATCTCAGACTTCAGGACCAAACTAAAAGGAAGACAAATGTGACAACAACGGTAAGAAAAGGAAAGAAACGAGAATAAACATTAACTACAGAACATTTTTATCCAAAGAAACGCTGAACTTCTTAAACATCACTGTAAAAAACATGGCTGAATAGTTTGACTCTGCATACATAGAGAACAGAGAACTCAGCAATAATTTTTCTCAGTTGGAAAAATGGATCCAGAACAACTGAAACCAGATAGAAGGAGTCCAGATGGTCCATTGATCCACTGCTCAGAGGACATGACCAAAGCAAGCTGCTCAGAGATCCTCAGTGCAGACTTGCAAAGGCAAGATGGCTAAGCACCGCTAACAGACCTGTTGGCATTCCTCTCTACATGAACAGTATCATGACCTTAAAATGACTGCAGACAAATCCATCCAGCAGCTGCACCAAAAGTCAACATCAGTCTCTTCAACTCAGGCACCGTGATTGTTCAAGGGTCTCCACCGAAACTGGAAGAGTTTTAAAGAGACTTCAGCAGACTGAAAACTGCTGCTGGTGGGAAAAAGGCCTCTGTGCCATCGGCAGCATCATCTACAACTGCATCAGAATCAAACACCTGCTCTTCAGCTACCAGAGGTTACCAGGCTTCAGCTGTAACTCCTCCAAACCGTCCACGTTCGTCCTCTGCAAAGGTTTGTTTTTACCACCAACACCTCTGATTGATTTAAGTATCTTACAACACGATGGAAAAGATCCTACAAAGACAGACCTCTCTCTCATCAAAGCCACCAGACTCCATTCACAAAAACAGTAATTTAATCATCAGAAAACAGAACATTATATGAAAACAGGAAGTCTGTCCGCATTCAGTGCTGCTTCTTTCCCACCCTTGAATATTCATTTTCATAATCACATCTGGATTTGTCTTACTATTCAAATATAAATTAGCATTTAAACTATTTGTTGAACGCATGGCTCGACACAGGAGGCCCGTCTCCTCAGGTGAAGTTTACTTAAGACTAAAAGAGAAGGGACACTGGAGGACAGGTTGTGGACAGAGAGGATTGATGGTTTCAAAGAGGGCTGAAGGAGGAGGTCTACGACACCACTGATCCTCCACCCACAACACTGTTATCATCCCTTCACAGGAGATTCAACAACCATTCACACCTGGACTCAGGTGAGTCCACAGTCCAGGTGGCTTTGATTCAGTCCTCCTCGAGCCATACTTTGATACTTTGTTTGATAACTAGTTTTTTGAATCTTTGATGCCAATGAACGAGAGACAGACAGGCGGTTGAGGAGGACCATCATACCTGATCCTGAGTCATCACAGATGAAGATGGTGGTGATGATGATGATGACGATGTGTGTGTTTACATACCGATACTCTCCAGGAAGTGATGTCGTGCTCTCAGCCTCTTGATCTCCGCCTCCTGCGCTTTGAACCTCTGAGGAAACAGGAGGTGATTGGCCGAGCTGATGCCTGTCAGAGCCAGGAAGTCGGCAACATTCTTTCTGATTAGCCGATTCTCCTCCTGAGTGCACCGCCCCCGGCGCAGAGACACCCCTGGAGGACAAAGGACAGCTGTCTTTGCAGGACCTTGCTGTTTGCAGTGTCTGCAGTGTTAGTACCTTGTTTACAGTATTACCTTCTTGTTTGCAGTGTTAGTACCTTGTTATTTACAGTATTACCGTCTTGTCTGCAGTGTCAGTACCTTGTTGGTGACAGTATTACCTTCTGGTCTGCAGTGTTAGTACCTTGCTGTTTGAAGTACTTGAAGCGCTGCAGGTCATATCTCAGCAGTTTATTGATCTCATCGACTGATTTCTTCTTGACATCTGGAACAAACTCCTGAAGCTCCTCCAACAACGCTGAGTCCAACCTGACATCCCAGGAAATACACCGAAAATACTGTGCTCTGATTGGTTGTGGAAATTGTTGAGACTTTATCCTTTTAAAATGACAACTGTGACATTAACGTGAACATGTTTGTCTTACAACATCACGACATTATCTCATCATGTTCCAATGTTCTCTGTTAACATTACGATTTTAGAATGAGAACACGATGCGTTCACAGGCATCTTCAGCTCAACACATTACGATTTTATTTAAAACACTTTTCCGTTTTTCTCTCTGCATTTGATTCACTGCTCCCTCCAACATGTCGGTGATAACAACAATATTTCCTGAATTAAATAGTAAAATAAGAACTCACTCTTCTTCCTCTGCAGCTGTTCTTCTTGTCTTGCTCCTCTCTCTGGTGGCCTCTCTCCTCCTCTCCTCTATTCTCCTCTTCTTCTTCTCTTCTTCCACAGTCTCTCCTTCCTGTGACATCACCTCCACCACGCTCCTGTCTTTCTTCCTTTTGTTTTTCTTTTTCTCTGTCCTGGTGTTGGAAACCAACAGGCCTGTTTCACTGTTGTTGAGGTCTGTTACCGTAGCGATGCTCACCTCCTGTTGTTTCTCCTTCTTCTTTTTCTCCTCCTTCACCTCCTCCTCCTCCTTCAACTTGGTGCTGTTGGTTTCCAAGGTAACCAAGGAGGGGCTTGTACATCTGGTGTGGTTGTCTGTTGTCATGGTGACGACACTCTCCTCATTCAGGTCATTCTTGTCTTTCTTCTTCTTCTTCTTCATCTTCCTCTTTTCAGTCTCATTGGTTTCTATGGTGCCCTCTGACAACTCTGTCTCCTCCTTTCTCCTCTTCTTCTTCTTCCTCTCCTTCTGGCTGCATATATCTCCATCAGCAGCAGGAGGAGGAAGACTGGGCTCTTCTTCCTCCCTCTTGTTTTTCTTCTTCTTCTTCTCTACTCTCTCAGGTGTGTTGATGTCGACAGGTGTCGGACATTCCTCCAGACTGCCTGATCTCCTCCTTTTCATCTGACAGGAGAGAGAGTGAGGGTCTGCAGGGGGTTTCATGACAGGACGAGCAGCAGGAGGTGATGCGGGAGGAGGTGCAGACTCGATGCTGCAGGTCAGATTGATGCTGAGAGGAAACCAACCTCAGCCTAACCAGTCATATAATCTGGATCACTGAGGGTTCAGGGTTGGGGTGTTTAGGAGGCGGATGAATCGAGTCTGTAGAGGTGAGAGAAAAAAGTCTATTCATAAGAGAAACCAGATCCTTGTCATTGACGAATCGATCCATAAAGACAAAAATCAGTTTTGGTACGTTGTTGATAACAAACTGACATTTAGCAAGCAGGCTGAAGTTCTTTCAGTTCAGTGTTTTGGCACATTTTGGACTTAATTTCTCAGTAATTTACTTTCCAACCTGAAGCTGGCAGTTTTTTGTCAAACCTGATATGAAATTTATTCTCCAGAGCTAACAAACGAGACGACCACCAGCACCTTTGAAGGTGCATTCCTGCTGCCAGCAAAATACCTGTTCAGAATATAAACTATAAAAACTGAGAGGGACACGCCCACCATGAATCTGCTGAGTATGACAGCGTCAGTGCTGAAGTGAACTGAAGTGAACTGAAGTGAACCTCTAAGGCAGGGGTGTCAAACTCAAATACACGGTGGGCCAAATTAAAAAAAAAATGTTCCAAGTCGAGGGCCGGACTGGTTATTGAAAACGGATTGAAATGGCCTTATTGCACATACTGAACCTGGAACTAACACAGCCTATAAGTTACTTCCTATAAAACAACATTAATCATTGAAAAAATGAAAAATCAGTTGCATTCTTTTCTTCTGGCTCTTTATGCAGCCTTTCCAGACTAATTTACCCGTCACAGTGTTTCGTTTCATCGTGTCTTCTTACATTCTATTCTTTCATGACAGCCACACTGTCTCCGCACAAAAGACAAACAGCTTTGTCCTTCATATCCGCGAACACACACTCTGCCTCCCACCTGCCTTGAAAACCCATTTTCAAAAGTCCACCGTCCGTTTAGACATTCTTTGGGGAGAAGGTAGCTGAAAGTTGACCACAGGTAACGAGCTCCATCAGGCTGCTGATGAACGAGTGGGGCAGGGACTCGTGCTCAAGGGCCTTTGATTGACGTGCCAACGCACTGGCAGTGCATTGTGGGACTTGTAGTACTAGTGGTGCGTGCAATATACCGGCCGGCCAGCTCTAATAATAATTAGATATTATCATGCATGCCAAAGATAATTCTATCGCGCGGGCCAGCCCTTGGGCTTGAGTTTCACATATCTGCTCTACAGGGTCCAAAGTAACCTACAGCATCCAGATCCTCCTACATACAACCACGGGGTTAGCTCCTGGCAGACAGCGTCGCCTTCAAAGGAAGAGACGGACGCACACGTCTCATCCAAAACTTCAGCCACCAGTTAAAGCAGATCCAACTGTTCACACTCAGACTGTGGATCACATTCAGGTTAATGGCTCATCAAACTTCAGACGGCATCAGTCCTGAGCTCCACAACAGACCTCGATCTGACAGTGAAAGAAGAACTGGATCTGAATGGTCCTTTTTCCTCCAGTCTCTGTCTTTAGATTTTAATCAGCAGACCAACGTCCTAAAAAGGTAACTGCTGCACTCGTCTCAGTCCACAAGACAGACGTTTCAGCAGATTCCTGGTGGCTGAGAGACATAAGTCAAATCATGTCCCTCACACTGAAAGCCAAGACCCAACCCTGAAGGTCTGAAACCACTTCAAACAAGTTCCATTGTTCCTGTTATTGTGTCCACCCCCACACCTGAGGACGGAGGACAGACCAGCTGTGGCGCGGACAGACGAGTCCACATTTTGTCATGTCTTTGCTGCAGACTAAGATTGTTGCTCTTGATCAGACTAGATGGAGGACAAAATCAAATAGAACTTCAACATGAAAGCATGCAACGATCCCCAGGTTTCTCATAAACTGACACATATTGACTGAAAATCACTTCCAGGCTACTTTAAAAGACACAAATTAATATTCAGGGACCTGAAGTCTCTCAGAGACTCGACACGTGTTTGTCTTCGTGATAACAGAAACATGTAGAAGAACTGGAAACACATCACGTGATTCCTCTAACAGAAAATATGATTGATGATCAGGAAACGATCATTTGGTTTCGTTTGTTCAAGTCTGTTCTCACCAAACCTGCTTTCTTACATCTGGAGAGCTCTGCAGGACTTCTTTAGACCACTTTCTGTCACACCTTCAGTCCACTTCCTACGTGTTCGTGTTCAGTACGAACACAACGACTCGAATCCGAAACTGGTTTAATACAGCGGCGCGCCTGCGCGTCTCCGTGTTGTTTACAGTCCAAAACCTGAACTCAAACTAACCCGGACCAGCGAGTCCAGACCAGAACCTGACATGAGATCTGATCTCATCGGCGAGCTGATCCAGGTCTGAGTGTGGTCCGGGTCTAAAAACATTAAACCGGATTCAAACAGTCTGAACTCACCGTCTCCGCACGCGGGACATGGGGACGCTGCTGCGTCTTCTTCTTCTTCTTCTTCTTCTTCTTCTTCTTCTTCTGTTAACGTTATGGCGGTCGGCGTTCCTGTGTGTTGTCTTACGCCACCTACTGGGCGGGTGTTGTTCATCTCCACCTTTATGACTTCTCCTGTGATCCAGGAGCAAAATTAATAACCAATCATTCACCTTTTCTCTCCATCGTCTTCGCAGTTCAAATTTATAATAATAATAACGATTCCTTTACATTTTATTTTTAATAGCCAACAGAACAAATGGAAAGCTTCGTGCATCCTTTCATGTTTTTTTATTGAGTCCTTTGAGTTTGATTTTCTTCTAAAACGTGAAATAAAACATCATGTATTGAAACAAGATGATTTAAATATACAGTAAATAAGTGGTGATGGTCAAAAGAAGATTTTCAGAACGCAGTGGACAGAAATGTTTTCATCAGATACAAATACTGCTATCCTGATATGATGATGAGTACTTTTACTATTCTGACTTGACGCACATTGAGCTGTTAGTAGTACAAACATCATTTCAAACTGTTTTCTTATTTTGGATTTGATTCATAAGCACAAAAAATGCAGATTTTTATTCAGTCAAAGTTCAGTTTGTGTTCATAAGAGATTTAACTGCTTCTGAGTTTGAAGGTTTCTGTAGAAAAACACTTTTGTTCTTCTGTGAAGAAATAAAAGAGTTCTGCTCCTCTGTCCTGTCTGTTCAAAATCATCAGATCTCATTCAAGAACTTTTCTTCCAAAAACTGTTCTAACAGTCAGATTCATCAAACACTTTTAACTGCAAAGAACTTGTTCTAAATGTCTTTTTGAGCCTAATAAACATCATCTGTTCATGAGGAGGTTAACATCACTGAGATTTCATCATTAATATAATCTACAGCCTCAAAAAGTCCCAGATACTCTAACTCTGTTCTGTTCTGTTTGGGCGAAAGTTTGACTGAAAAATGTTAGCAAACAGTAAAAAGAAGAATTTCACACCAACAGGCTTCAACAGCTATAATAAATATTAATAATACAGATGTTAATAATGTGTCATCAGACCAGAAGTAAAGAGAGAAATGTTTCACATGAAGTTAGATGAAAAAACATCTTTCTGAAGCAAAGCTGAAGGAGGTTAAGGGGATATTAGATCATTGATGTTAGGATCTGCTAACCTGTCTGTCTGTCTTGTCCCTGTCTGTCTGGGGCTGGGCGTGGTCTCCTACACTCTGCTGGCTGCCGTCTAATCACCTGCGCACCTGTTGCGCATCAGGCTCGTCAGGCCAACAGTACTTGAGGTCGGCTCTCTGCTGTACTGGTTGCCAGTTTGTCCTATGTCCAATGCGTTTTCCTTGTGTTTCACCAAACTTTCTCTTGTGTGTGCTAAAGAATTCTTATGCTGGATTATGTTTTGTTCTTGGACTGCCACATGTGCTTTTTCTTTCAGCGCTTTCCAGCCACATTCAGTGTTTGCTCTGCCTCAACCCGTCCACTTGTGTTTTCCTTTTTGTTTTTCTCTGCTCATTGCGAGTTTGCTTTTTGTTAAAGAAAGATTGTGCATGCTGCATTTTTGAGTCCAGTAAAAAAAAGTAATAGGCAAAGCCTAACAATTGACAGCAGTGCACCATCGGGTGTCCTATTGGAGGGTGGTCACCTGGACAAAGACCTGCAGAAGGACTCATGAAAGATGCCAACAAAACTCAGATTCAAAGAACAAAATTTAAAGAGACAAAATATTGTGGAAACTCCCAGTATGTTGGCTGCCGTAATGATGAACTGCTGAACAGAATATTAATCTAAAGGGAGTCTTCTTCTTCTTCACTGCCCTAGATAAAGTGAGACTGGCAGCAGGATCTTCTTACATGTGATACACACAAAATAGAGCCCCACTCGATAGAAACATTGAAGTACAGCTCTATTAGTGGCCACAAACACCACAGGGAACCATTTATTACACTGGGCCCTTGGGCCCTAAAAACAAACTCCAGGCCAGTAGTGATTAGAAACAGAGGCTTGACATTCGGCTGGTCTCAGGTCAGACCTTCAGGGTCTTGAGTACATCTGGATTCTGGTCTCAGTCTGAATCCTGCAGCCAGACTCATTCACAAATCATCTAGAATGTCCTGATAACAACATCCAAACTTCCACAGTACAGTGGTATTTAAAGAGTAGTAGTGCCCAGTAAATCCCTGTCCCTGTGGTGCTCTGAAGATCCCTTTCAGACTCTGGTCTTCATCAGTGATGATGATGGTGGTGGTGGTGGTGGTGGTGGTGGTGGTGGGAGGATCCAGCTGTGTGTGTGTGAAGTGAGGCTCTCTGCTCGTCCATCCTCCTGGACTGAACTCTCTGAATCAGACTGAAGAAATCCTCCTGACCTTCAGGAACCGAATTAACCACATCATCCAGATCAGGAAGGGAACACCTCTGGTCCTCCATCCTGTCAGACTACAGACAGACAGACAGTGAGACAGATAGATGGGGAGTAAAGCAGACAGGGAAAGATATGCCAATGAAATCACCTGAATTTTCACACCTGTCCACCAGATCCTGCTGCTCCCTGCACACTGGACCTAATTCGTTCACTGAACCACACCTGTCCTTTGTTCCCTCCTTAAACCTTCATCTAGTTCAATTGGTGAATATATCCTGCACCCTATTCTTATCTGGACTCTGTTCCTGCCTGTACTGCAATGGCTTACAGATTAATGAATGCATTCTGTTTCATGTCTTTAATACAGATGTATCCAATAAGATTGTCCAACCTGTGAACCTCTGTAATTTATTAAATCTGACACAAATAATTAGGAACCCGACCAGAACATGTGAAACTATGGTATCACATTACTTTTTGGACAAGGAAGCGTCACAAAAAGTCCTTCTCTGGCACAAAACTTTGCACATCCACTCTCTGAAGAACTACTGTATCAATTCCATTAAGGAACAGCCCAGCCAGGTAGACTGGGCCCCTGTTCTCGGCAGCAAATGTGAGTCGATGAGCCCTGGGACACATTTAAGAGTTTATTTCTGCAGGTTATAAATAAGATGACACCTGTTAAGAAATTAAGAGTAATGCTGGAGTGCTTGGACAGATAATGAATACCTCTCACAGACCCAGTAATATAGGTCTGGATACAAATGGGAATATTACTTTTGATAAAGACAAGCTGGCAAACAAATTCAACTCATCCTTTGCTTCAGTGGCTCGTAAATTAGTGCTGAAGCTCCCACCAGGTTCAGGGATATATGGGGATGCTTATATTCAAAAGTACTACTCCGATCTAGGAGTACGACTAGATTCATTCCACTTTGCCAATGTGACCGAAGGAAAAGTCCAGAAAATGGTGAGCTCAACACCACTGAAGCTGCAGAGCATCCCAGGTAGGTTCTTCTGTGATGGCCTTTGTGTAACCCATATCATCAACCTTTCACGAGGGCAATGTAGATTCTCCATGGACACGAAACAACCCAAAATCACTCCGTTACACAAACAGGGGAGCAAATCTGACCCAGACAACTGCAGACAAGGATGTATCCTTAAACAATGAAGTGATGCTGGACTCCTGCAAGACTTCACTTACCAGTCGACTGTCTCATCCATTAAGCCCTGTCTTAGTTTCTCTTGTTATGAGTCAGATACAGTATTCCACCATCTTCCCTATCACTACTAGCTCACCCTGCAGTCTCAGTCTAAGTACAGGGACACCCCAAAGTCTGACGCAGTAATTCCTGTTGTAATCACTACCTGACATAACATCAAACAAACCTTTGGCATGAATTTGAATAATTTCAGATCTCTATACACCGCCTGATCATCCATCCCTTAAGAGACCTTTGCCTCAATGTGGCACTTTTGTCAGATTTTTTAAAGAAGACATTTCTTATTACTGACCTGATTCCAGATAATAATATTGACTGCATGTTTTTAACTGAGACACAGTTTAATACAGATGGGCCAGTTAGTCTAATCAAAGCCTCACCAGCATCTACAATTTTTATACTTGTCCAGGAGAGGTAAAAAGGTGGGGGTACCAGATTCTCTTTTAATAACATCTGTCTGTTCCTCTCGACAGGCTTGACACATACCTGACAGACAGCAACCAAAACAAAGTTACGGAGTAGATTGGACATAAGGAACACACTTTGGGTGTCATTGTCTCCCATCACCCATAGGTGGGACCGTACCCAGTTGCTTTTCATGTCTTTTTCCTGTCTGTACCTGAATGTACTCTTCCTGAGTGTGCCCTGCTCCTGTCTGTATCCTGTACCCTGACGATTAAAACTGATTCTCAAAAGTGGCAGAGGAACTACTAACAGCTGAAAACAAGGACACAAAAACAGTTGTTTCAATTGCTGAATGTTTTGTCTGATACAGTGAAGGCAAACATCACTAGTATCATTGCATGTCCTTCCTAAAAACTCTGCTGCTAATTCAAAATATTTTCATATGACATTCTGGTACCTGGTAATGTATGAGCATGTAGTAGAAGTCCAGAGTAGGCAGGGTGGGCTGGTTGGGGCTGCAGGCCCCACAAAATGATGCTGGCCCTGTGTCAGGCAGCAGACTAAGGCTGGCTCTCTGGTCCTCCAGTCTCTGACCCTGACACTCCAGGATCAGGTCCAACAATGCCTCTGGCTCCTCCTGCTGACTGCTCCGACGCTACAGCAACAAAGCAGGGACCAGCAGTGGGTTATTATGTTATTAGTATTATATTATTATGTTATTGTGTGTGGGTGGGGTAGAGGTGGGGGGGGGGGTCTTTATTTCATTTATCTTTGACTGTAAAGCACTTTGTGCTACATCTTCCTATGTATGAAAAGTGCTATACAAATAAAATTATTATTAACCATGATTTATGTTCTGATTGCGTACGAGAACAATAATAAGAACAAACTGTGGCAAACATTCAAAACTTTAAACTTGTTCAGGTTCACATTCTGGATCAATTTGACTATGAATTCAGCACTTACATTAGTTACCTTGCTCCTCGACATCATGGTTCTGGTCCTGGAGCTCAGAGCAGAGCTGAGACTCTGACCCCTGGGCCTGGTTGAGCTTCCTTCAAGCCCAGGACCTGGTACAGGAGTCACAAGACCTCCCATGGTCCTGAGGGTCCTGAGGGGTGTGGTGGAAGCTGAGGTCTTGCTGATGGGAGCGGAGTGAGGCTGAGGAACAGTACTGGTGTTGCTAGGACTGCATCCTAGTCCGGCCTCCAGACTGCCATTGTGCTGGGAGGGTGGAGAGTATTTGGGTGTAGTCCCCCTGATCCCCCCATTCTGGTGAGAAGGTGAAGACAGGGAGGGAGGAGATAAACCTGAAAGTTTTTTGTCTGCCATGTTGGAGCTGTGGAGGTGTGGGCGTGGCTAGATCACTGTTCTCATGAGTGGGAGGGGCTAAACCTGGACAGAAAGTGAGTGGAGCAAGAAGTGAGACACAAATACACCTGGAGGCAAAGTTGAAGTTCAGGTGACATGGTTTGAATTCCTGGCAGTAAATAGTAGAGTAGAATAACAGTCCCAGTACCAGGTGAACACGGGGAGAACATGCAAACTCCACACAGAAAGGCCCTTTTTTACTCGAGCAGCAGGCACCGAAGGCATGGTGGAGGACACACCCCCGGTGCCCGCAGCGAGAATCGAACCCGGGACCTTCTTGCTGTGAGGCGACAGTGTTGCCACCGTGTCACCGTGCCACACACACGCTTGTAGCAGTTTGTTCTGTAGCTCTGTATTTTCATCAAGAAAACATTGGCATGTATGCTGGAAGAGCTGATGATTAAACCACCAACCTTCTGGCTACTGAACGAATGCACTACCTCCTGAGCCACAGCCGCCCTATAAATTAAGTTTATTAACTAGGTTCAGGAACAAGACCATGCCTCAAACGCACCCTTTTTCCACACCAAGGTATTTAAGCACTACTGATTTGTTAATTTCCCCTTCCCTACTCGTTTTCTGCACGGTCTCTTTCTCCGCAATCCAACGACGCCAGCAAATCTGTCTGCGCTCAGAAGTCCACTACCCCCAACGATTGCAGCTCACAACCCCTGACAATTCATACATAGCCACGAGCTCCAGGGGAAGACCTCGTCTATGTCATCTGAGAAACACCATCCCCGCCAAACACGCAAACAACAGGCCAAGTTTAAAGCTCAACTCGTTTCTGCACTCTATCACCCTTTCCCTGTTCCAGCCAAACTTCACAATCGACGTGAGCACACTCATTCCTTCATCCCAGCATCCTTTCTTCTTCCCTTGCCTCAACCTTCCCTATTACATTTTCATCAGCCACAACAGCTCCTCATACTTTATTACCAGCCAGCTCTGTCGATTTTCAGAGAATTATGCTGCTCTCATCATCCCCCAAGGCCAATCATTTGTGTCACACCTCCTCTCCATCACCTCCTCTGTTGACTCTTCACAATTACGTCATCCTCAACAAAGCATGTTAAACTGTGGCACCAATTCCTATCATCTTCTAAAACAATCACATCACCAAGCAAGAAAACATGCACCTGTTCACAGATGCCACTCCTTCCATCGGTGGCTACCACAATGGAAAACAGATCTCAGCCGAATTGCCTAGCGAATTTGTAACACTCTCCCCTTCTTCCACTATATGCAAACTGTATCTAGTCACCATAGCAGCCATTCTCTGGGGGCATGAATGATCAACAAGATCATCGCAATCCACACCGGCTACAGCGGCGTCATCAGCATAATTAACTAAGGATGGTCACACTGTCTAGACATTATGTAAGTCATGCGGTAGCTCACATTAGTTCCAGCCCAACACCAATCTATCACCTGTGCATCCCATATCCCAGGCCACAAAAACTCAATCTCTCATTTCTCTTTCCAGAAAATCAGGCAATTGGCTCCAGCCTCTGACCCTCTTCTGACTCCAGTCCCATCGTTTTTGGTCACCACATTCAACAAAGCCCAGAGCCAGAAAGTTTACAGATGGCTTCGCAAGTTGCCATCATTAACAGCGTATCCCCTGAACACTCCTCTTCCTTTCCCGACTCTCGACATTCTAACCTTCTCCAGCTTCATCACATTCACTCACTCAATTTTAAGATTACATCTTCCACCATACAGGTGTATATCAGTGGTATAAACTTCCTCATTAAATTATCAATGGGAGCACCTTGCTACGCCTTATCCCACTCCCACATCAGCATGTCTATCAGAGGTCTCTGCAAGACCTAACTGCACTGTAATCTTAAACATTTGCCTCTTACCTCCAACCCACTGCATAGTTACCCTGCACTCAGTTTATCAGTCTTCATTCTTAGACAAGCTACTAGAAACCATGTTCTTACTCCCTTTCTTCAGCTTCTTATGCCATTCCAAATTCACCACCACTACTCTCAATTACCAACCATCCTGGCACACAGCCATCTCCGATATGTCCATCCTCTCGTCTGACTCTCTCATCTTTCACCTCAAACACACCAAGACCAGCCAGCCTGGTCTGCCTCTACCCATTCACTTCTTAAATTAAACTATTAAATTCAGTCCATACAAACTCATCCATGACTACGTAAGCTTAAGACTAGCCAATCAAGCTTCACCCCAAGATCCTTCATTAATCTCAAAAATGGGCCATGTAGCCACACACTTCTGGTTTCACCATTGTGTCAGCTAAATCTTATTCAGACCTGGAATTCAACCAAACTGTACTCAAGTCACTCATTTTGCATCAGTGCTGCCTCTACCACTTTCCAGCAGGGAATTCCCAACCAAATCATAAAATTCTCAGCCATTAGTCTTCATCTTCATACCTCACGCATATCTGTAACAATGTGAGTCTCTACCCTGAGTCTCTACCTTCCCCGGTTTCCTCACATCACCAAACCAGCAGCCAACACCGATCTAACATTGCACCCTGACATCCAAGACCCAGAGTCCACCATCCATTCTTTTGTTCCCTCCTTCCTTCCCCTTCCTCTTTAACCTCGACCCTCATCCTACCATCCCTCCCTGTAAGAACATGTGGTTATGATGGAAACCTCCTTACCTACGTTCTCCTGAATATCCCTGAAGGTACTGTAACCCCATGCTTGTACTTCTCTTGGGCTTCAACATCAAGACAGAGAAGTTAACATCTGACTTACAATTTCCAGCAAGATCCCAGGTTGAGCAGTTGAGTTTTTCTGATTTGAGGCTGAAGATGATAATCTACTCTGAAAAGTTCAAATGAAGGCGTAAGCGCTGATTAAACCTGCCTAAATAATATTGTAATTCAAAGGACAGTAAACCATGCCTAACATCAAAAGAAAAGAAAGCGGTCGAGAAGTGGAGCATGACCATGACATGGACGTAACTCTGCTAAACTGATTGCTAATTTAACGAAAGCTGTTCAACACGGAGGAGGTGACAGAATGCAAAAAG